>NW_011499933.1:692324-729739 GCF_000495115.2 Populus euphratica
TCATCTGCCTATCTAAAAGGGTGTAATTAAAGGCGAGCAACTACATATGGATGGAGATATGTGTACGAGGTTTGTAGTTCCTTCCACAGAATATGGCAAACCAATTAGCAAACTCTCTTGGCCAAGTCATGAAATTCAAGGAGCAACTCCCTTAAAATTTTTAAAAATACTTTATTTTTCCAGGAAATATTAAGATGTTTTCATTTTTTATTTCATAAAATTGTTAATTTAAATATCAAAGAGTCTTTTATCTCGTAATTTATGATGAACTTGTTTTTCAGGCAAATTTGTCAAGCTCATCAACCAGTAAACCCAAACACAAAACCCACATTAAGCCTATCGTGTCAGGATTGCGAAAAACTTATATTTTATATGAAGTCATTTCATGTCTTCATCATCAACATGTAATGTATAGCTAAATGGCAATTTTATGTTCAACTTTCTCTATTTCAAAGTGGAAAGGAAGTGTTCAAGATTCCTTAATTAATTATTGAAAATTCAAGCAGTCATGTAATTATGAGTGATACGAAATGATGATGGATAAATGATGTTGAAGTTCTACCTATTCAACGAAAATCAATTACCAAATTCAAAAATAATTAGAATTTGTAATTCTTATTGGGCCACCTCATGCATTAGATCCATTCCCAGGAAGAAAGGTAGGAGCAAGAGGAGATCAAGACCGAAGACTCAATAGAAACCACATGTGAAGTTCTTTGAAAATGGCAGCCACCGACAATTCAACCCATCTTGTGTTGAATATTTATTAATATGAGTATATGAATGAGTTATATACACCTTAATTAATTTCATGAATTCTGACCATAACTATTATATTAGTAATTATAAAATTCAAACATAAAATCATAAAAAATGTTATTCCACAAAACAATATCTTTTTCTAAAAATAAATTTTTAATATTTTTAAAACGTTTTAATATGTTGGTATTAAAAATAATTTTTTTAAAATAAAAAATATTATTTTAATATATTTATAAAAAATACTTTAAAAAATAATTGTTGCTAAACCTACAAACATTCTCTAAATCTTTTCAACATCATTTTTGTTATCATAGCCATGCTTGCATTGTCAAATAGAGACTTAACCTTACAATTTGTGAAGGTTACATAAAAAGTTGCCTTCATATTAATAATCTTTTGTCTTTATTTCTGCAATAGTCCTCAAAATTACGTATGAATTGGGATAGTTGTAATAATTATTTTTTAATTTTTTATTTAAAAATATTTAAAAATATCTTTTAAAAATATCTTTAATATCAATAAATCAAAATAATCTAAAAACATTAAAAAAATATTTAAAATTCAAAATTTATAATTTATAATTTTTTATTTTAAACCTTGTCCAACCAAAATAAATGCTAATTTCTAGCTAAACATCAATCTTGATATATTTATATAAGCGAGTAAATTATCTAGTAAGTATTTTAGTGGTAAGAATTTAGAATTAAAAAATTTAATTTTTTTATGATTTCATGTTTGAATTTTATAATTGCTAACAAATTCATGAAATTAATTGAAGTGTATGCATATATTTATATTAATAAAAAAATAAAAAAATTGTGAGCAGACGTGGAAAAAACAAGGAGAACAATTCTACCCTATCATATTGTACTTAATTACCACTGTATGTCTTGTGAAAATTGTATCTGGTCTCTTTACTTAAATTGGATGGTCCCTTTGTGGCGAAGATGATATTTCTGCAAAGATCATGTTTGTTTGTATTCACTACAAGGACATAGTTTTACTATTATATATTAATATTTTGTAGTTTTCAAATTTAAAAGTAAATATTATAATGTATAACAAATATTAGATATTAATATTTTCTAGTTTTTCCATTACCGAGCATACCCTAATCATTATTTTCTATATATATGCTGTTTCATATAAAAACAAAATTACATATATAAAATTAACATGTTTACTTCTTGGATTAAGCTGTCTAGAAAAGATTTGCTCGAAATTAAATGGTAAAAAATATGTTTACATTCTCCAATTAGAATGTTTTTGACAATTAAGTGAACAATTAATAAAAAATTAATCCCTGTTCTAAAATTTAAAAAACTTTAGACATAATTTTAGTAATAATTTTGAAAAGACAGTTGACCGTGTTTTTTAGAAATTTAAATTAGAACAATAAAATAAAAATATAGATAAAATAGTATGATTTTTACATAAAATAAAATAGTAATGTTTATATAAAACACCATTAAAAACCTCAATAGTACAAATTGTTCATGACAACTCATGATGTCATGATTTTGAATTGCAACAACTTGCGAAGAACCATAGCTTTTTTAAATGTTGTGATTGCCATGATAAATGTGAAATTTAACACAAAATTAAAATAGAGATCAAAACTTAAATAATAAATCTAAAAAATACTGAGAAAAATAACAAAAATAACATAAATAATAACTTCTGAATCTAATTTAGATCTAATAAACCAGTAAATAACGCAATGCTTCTCACAGGAAAACTTTATATAGAATTGTCTGAGAATATTTAAGGATTCAACAGTTAGTTTCCTGTCATCTTTGTTTTAAAATCAATATATACTATGAAATAAATTTGTTCAAACCCTGTTTTTTTGAGAAAATAATTCTCGTTTCTGATTGGCCAACTATTACTGGACAATCTTTCCGCATCTATAAATAAGGGGTCACTTCTTTATAGGGTCGAACTACTCAAATTCTTTACATGCAAAGCATATTCATTCGAATATAGTTATCGAATATGAAGGTATACAAACTTCTTTCTCCTGCCTCAAACTACATTCCATAATATCTATTCCCATTTTTTTTTTATTATTTTAAAAGTTTTGTGCCCATTGAAGTTGCTCCTTCCTTTAGCGGCTTTAGCTGAGAAACATAGATGTGTATAATTTATATGTTTTGTTCCAAATTCTGCAGCAAAAAATAGTGATCAAAGTGCAAATGCATTGCGAGAAATGTAGGACCAAAGCCAAGAAGATTGCTGCCACGGCATGTGGTTAGTATGCATCACGTCCCACCATAATTTCATGACTTAATTAATTACCTAGCTCTATACCTTGCCATGTCAAGAAACTAAACCCAATATTATTATCTTAATTAGAAAACATATTAAGTAGAGATAAACATCTCAAGCTGTTCTCGTGCGTTTCTAGGTGTAACTTCGGTGGCGCTGGAGGCAGCCAAAGATCAGATAGTGGTGATCGGAGAGGAAGTTGATTCGGTTAAGCTGGCAAAGTCACTAAGGAAAAAGGTTGGCCATGCCGTTTTGATGAGCGTGCAAGAAGAGAAAGAGAAAGATAAAGGTAAAGATGAGAAGAAAGGAGATGATAAACAACCAACCCTATGTCAGATCCCATACTGTTATCCACAACCTCCACCATATACAGTGGTTTGTGAATCAAATCCTAACAATTGCACCGTATTGTGAGAGCCAAATTCCCTTCTCTGAGCCTAGCAGGATTCATATATTTCTTGGATGTTGTCTCGTCTAGAGCTTCTCTGGTGTCACCTAATTGTACCCGTAATTTGGTTTTCCCGAAGACGAATTCTAGCAATTGTATTAAACAACGTTTTCTATTTGTGAAATTAATATATGCATGGTTTACAAGGAGGATTTCATCTCAGTGTATAAGACAACGTTCATGCATGAGGTCTTCTTTTTCTTTTTCCCCCCCTTCACTTCAAGAGATTCTGAGGTACAACATTAATTTAATGATTATAAATAATTTGCATTAACTTTTTAGTCCAATAACTACTGCGGGATATTTTTTTAGTCAATCTCCTCGAAAAGTTTTCAAATACAGAAGACAGAAGACTATCCTAAAATATCTCATCACATTGATCATAAAATGGGATGTCTCGACTAGAAAATAGAAGAGGAAGACGAGGGGGGGGAGGCGGCGCGCAAAATAAACAGTAAGAAGAAAGTATGCATTGTTCTATCACAAAAAAATGTGCTAAATGTAAAACAAGAAATCCTGTTTTCTTGAAGATAACTAATTGACATCCATAATATATATATATATATTAAAAAAAGATTGACCATGAAAGTCGTCGTCAACTAGTCTATTATATATATATATATATATATATATTTAAAAAAGATTGACCATGAAAGTCTTCGTCAACTAGTCTATTTGGAGGCTGCAAAATTGACACGATAATATAATCCCAACTTGATAAGTATCACTGGCTTGAATGACTGAGTTCATGGATTAGATAGAAACAAGAGATAGAGCATGATTGTTTTAATGTTTCAATAATATTTTGAAAAAATTTAAAAGTTCTGTATTTTTTTAAATTAATATTTTTTAATATTTTAAAATTATTTGATGTGTTGATATCAAAAATAATTTTTTAAAAATAAAAAATATAATTTTAATATATTTTCAAATAAAAAATACTTTAAAAAACAATTATAATTATATTTTTAAACCATCATAAAAGATAAACTCGAAACTAAATGCAAATACCCTTGAAAATGGCATCTGCCAAAAAAATCAGCCCATCTTTAAAGTTGAAAAACAGGCTCCCCACCTAACATTAATGCAGAAAACTTTGCTGGCCGAACATCGATCTTGATGTGTTTGCATAAATTTCCATCGTAACCTTTTCAACATTGTTGAAGCTAAGAACATGAGAGCACATGTAGGAAAAAAAACAAAAGCGTCTCCGTCCTATTATTAATGGTTTGGCTTTATTGTAGCTACCAAGCTTTAAATTGTATTGTAATTATGATATTCTAATGTCCTTGAAGCATCAAAGAACTGCCTTGGCCCATCGGAAGTAAACGGTTCCTCCCAATCTTAAGGCCCATACATGCATGGACCTTTCAAAAAAAAACATGGGAGCGTAAGGCCACAAAAGAATTATTTTGATGACTTTCAAGAACATTAGAAACCTTTTCACAATGATCGACATTTTACCCATTTAAATGGGCTAAGAGGTCCAAGCCCTATTATCCCCGTAAAATTGCATGCATGGGTATTAAACCTCGTCTAGCTAGTGACCCGGCAATTTGAAACCTACAAATAATGCTTTGAAATGCCTTATATGTTGATATGGGAGCTAGCGGCCTGTAAAATTTGATAAAATCCGACCTTAAAAGTACAAACCCTTTCTTGATAATTCGCAAGAGAACGGAATTCAAAGACAGCTTACGGTTAGATACACTCCTCGACGAAATAGCGTGGCTGATAGAAAGAATCACACAATGGAAGCAAATGGTATTGAGCAGCAGCTCCTCTACCAAGTTATATCAGTGGATGGAGTGGGGGATGCCAAGTTTGGATCACTTGTCTCAGTCGTAAGGTAAGAAAGAGCCACTGAGGACTACACCGCAGAAATTCTTTGAATTAAAGAAAAGCCTTTCCCGGAAAACATTGTCGGAATGGAAGAGTTATCCTTGATTGACGAGCTTAGGAAATGCCGAGTACCAGAACGATATTTTGGTGCACTTGGTGATGCATGGGAAGTTAACTCTTGGGAAGATGTGGAGTTAGAAATTGTAGTGGTAGTAGAATATTGATGTTGCCAGATATCTTCCGTGATATATTCATGTCCAATATCGTATGGAACATCTACCTCAACATCAGGCAGGGGAACTCTTTTGCCAGAAGGCATTCAAGGATGAGTTTGATAGGCGGTGTCAAAAAGGCTTGGAGGAATTGTCTCTTGTCATTATTAGAAGATGCGGGGCGTTGCCACTCGCAATTGTGGCTATCGGCGGACTCTTAGCAACGAAAGAACTGGTTGTTCCATAATAGAAAAGGTTACTTGATATATATATGATAGTCTTGGCTGAACAATTGGGAAAATTGCTACCTTTAAGGTATATGAACTTAAGAAATAACTTAGTGTCAAAACCTCCAAAATCATAACCTGGAGTCCTTGGATCTGAGATGTTCTTCAGTGGAAGCTTGAGTAGCTCGTTCAGATTAATAGGTTCCCGAAATTGCGACGTGTTCTGGGGCTTTCTAAAAAGAGAGTTGGGTTGAAGATACATAGCAGCATTGGGCATTTAGACTTCATACGAACAATGCTTGTAGCAGTTTTGCGAGACTAATTACTGAGCTAAGAATGCTGAAGCAATTGAGAAGATTAGGGATATTGTATCATGGAAAAGAGATACGGAAGGGTTCCATGCACTGCATTGGAGGATATATCTCTCAGCCAGCTACGGGGATGAAATTCTTGAAGTGGAATCAATCTCTTCTCCTCAAACTCTCAAACTTTGGCGGCCATTAGAAAGGTTGTTAGTTTGAATTTCCTGATCGTCTACGAAAATGGTCGACCATGACTCTGTACATCAATGTATATGTTTGGTTGTTTTGTGACTATGCTTGTGGAACTTGTTTTCATTGTTAATCTTGTTGATATTGGTTGTGTTTTGTTTCTTCCTTCTCTGGAATCTCCTTGTAATAATTTCTTAACAATAAACTTTGATGAACCTGTTGAAGTAATCAAAAGATCACAAACTGAAAGATTAAAAAATATAATAGGATTGTGAAATTGAAAAGATACCAATTTGATAGATGATTCAAGATAAAAAAAAATCATAATAAAAAAATGGAATAAGTACAGAGGGGAATCTAAGTACAGAGGGGGAGACGACGGAGTTGATGAACCTATTGAAGTAATCTGAATAAACTAAATCTGAAGAACCAATAAAATAAATGAATGTTCTTGAATGTTATCGGGGTTGGTATGGAAATCTAAGTACAGAGGGGGAGACGAGGGAGTTGATGAACCTATTGAAGTAATCTGAAGAGCAGTCGTCGACTCCAAACTGTCATGAATGGTGGCAACGCCTCACCTCATGGGGCTAGGAATGCCGATACCTTTCAATTATTGTCTAGGAACGTGGCTTTTGCTTAATGGATGGCCCCTAAAGCATCAATGGAGCAGCGCAGGGGCCATCTACATGCCGGCGTGTGTGCAGGTTTGTTCTTACAACCATACCCTTTGTGACCCTTGAAATTTACAAAAAAAAAAACAAGTAAAATGATAAAAAATAATCCAGAGAGTTTAATTGATTTTGTTTTTAAAAGTGAAAGTAAAATGATAAAAAATAATCCATTAAGTGAGAGTTTAATTGATTTTGTTTTTAAAAGTATCGTAGTAATTATAAAATTCTATAAAATAAAAAAAAATAAAAAAATGTATTCATATAATGGACATTGGATTATTTAATTCTAGGTCAAATGAGTAATTTTATTGTTCATTTAAAAATACAATTTCTAAAATAACCACATACAATCCTTAAAAAAATATTTATGCCATGTTAATTACAAAAGACCAACCGACAACCAAAACCCAAAATCCAAGTTAAAATATTAAATCAATAAGGGGCAATATAATAATTATATTATTATAATAAATAGTTAATAAATCTTGGAACACAGGAATATCACCGTAGTAAGCTTTAGTTGTCGGTATAACAAGTGGCATGACATGTAATTGCAAAAAAATAAAATAAAATAGAAATGGAAGGGAAGAGAAGGGATGGAGAAAGGAGAGGTGACGTATAAAATTATAAATATCTCTATGCAATATTCTATGAATTAAGAAGTTTTCAAGAGACATAAAAAATCGAGATTGATAAATTAAGAAAAGGATAAGTTGATAGGTTAAGGTTGTTGCGTGCTTAATTAAGATCAATTCATTTATTTGTTGACAAACACAAAGATGATCTCTTGTTTTATCAATGCTTAATTAATTGTGCTATGCTGACTCTCTTTGTACCCCCCATGGGTACAAAAAATGAATTGGGTCGCCCCCATTAAGATGATACAATTCCAACCACCCACAAAAGAATCTGAATACTAAATAAGATATATAGTTTTTTTTAAAATACCCTTTAAATTTAAATCGACTCAAGATTAACTCGGTAGGCCTATGCGTGATCTAAATTCTAGTTTTTTTTTTTTAAATAATTTTTTATTAACTTGAAATAACCTGCTCAAGAGTTTAATGATTTTTACTATTAGAAATAAAAATAGAAAGGAGAAGATATTTCACGATTGAAATAGTTAGGGGCCGCTGAGAGTGGGGTAACAAAACCGGTCCGCTTGAGATGTTCTTGAGGAATCATGGAAGAGATGTAAAGCAAGATTAAGGGATGATTTAGGTGAAGATCGATTTGCTAATCGGTCTATTTCTTGCTTCCAAGTGTCCCAAAGGCTGCCCTACGCCAACCACCTTTCCAACTTTGACGTGCAAGTTGATGACAGACTTGATTGGTCTCAAGGAACCAATTGTCTTCTTCCTCAATGTTTTCTTAATGCAATGTCGTTCTCAGACACATATGAAGGTAACTGTTAACAACAAACAGAAGAAAAACTATGAGGATAAAATTTCAAGGACAAAACTGAAGATGAGACAGGTTAAGAAGAGGTGAAAGAGAGCACATATGTTATTTCTCGAGGGAAATAATTAGCCTACAGAATAAACAATAAATTGGTATTTGGTCATGCCATCTTGAAAACCTGCTACGAACGAACTTCCAGCCCAGAATAGCCATCTTCCTAGTTGCAGCCTCCTCGTGTAATTATAGATGTCTGAACCTGGCCGAGATCCGGTGCTCGGGTTGCTCGGATTACTATATAATTCCAAATTAATCTTGATATAATGTAGTTTTTAATAATGAAAAAATAAAACAAAGTATTGAGAAAAACATATATTGGAATTGATTTGAGCGGATTGCAACCTACATTTTACCATATCAATATACAGAACAATTCAAAACAAACTCAGCCCAAGTTAGATTCTAAGTTGGTAAATCACAAACAAATTATTAAATTATACCGAGTTTAATAACTTTGCTAACAATCCATATTTACCTGTCAGAAAATTACAACTAATTACATATTTAGTAATGCACTTTCATATTTTTATTTGATTGAATAAACATGACATTATAAATTTTCATGTAAAAAAATTTATTTGAATTTTGGGTTATATTTTCTATAATCCACACTGGTATACCAAATTACATGGTGGGTTAATGTTATTTTAAAAAAATATATTAAAAATATAAAAAAATATTTTAAATCCTTTGAGTTTAGTGATAATGCTAAACTCAAGAACCTTGAGTTTAGTGGTCATATCAGACTTACAAACTTGAATTCAACGACCGAGTCAAATCTAAAAATAACTAATTAAAGAGTATTGACCACTAAAAAATGTTTTATATGTTTCTTGGGAGCTACCTATTTACTGAAATATATAAAATATATATCAACAACTTTTTAAAATTCATGTTATTTAGTTTTGTCTATAATTTTTTGTATGTTTTAAAATGAAAGATATTAGAGATGTATTTCTTGAAATTCAACAAGATCAACTAAATTAGGGATATAAATTTAATTTGGATGCATAAAATTTAGTTCAATATTACCTATTACCACCTAATACCACCTAATACAAGAAAGAAAAAAGTTTAAAGAAAAAGGAGAAATATCCTACAAAATGAAATTAGGTCCTCCTTTCACCCATAGGCCACTTCAAATGATTTTGTCAATCAAGTTACCAATCGATGTTAAGATGATCCAATAAGTCCACACCTAATCCATGTGGTGTAAAAAAAACAAGAAATTTTGGACACATAACCTTACGGATATTGCTTGTCAAATAAATTTAGAATATATGTATCTAACAAACACACACCTGTTATTCAAACTCAAACCAAATTCAACACCCACAAATCTTGGTAGCTCCCATGGCTCTATTCAATAAAAAAATGAAGAAAATGATGATTCAAATCAAAACCTCTACACTAGCCACTCATGTTTCCCATCAAGTATCCGACCACCATATTGGAGGGGGAGGGGGAGATGCACATTCACACCCCATTAATTTTAATCTAACCCCACAGACAGCCATAAGCAAATACATATCTTCAAATCACTGCCTAAGTGTAGGGTTGTGATCATTTTGAATGTCATTATATAGATTACTTGTAATCCTGGGACTTCTAAAGGATTCATGTTTGGCTGTCCCACGAATAGATACCTTTCTTGTCCACCTCTCAAAGCCTCCAATCAAAATGGGAAATTTAGAGTGTAAGTTGCAATATTTTAATTTTTGCAAGAAACAAACGAATCCAAGATTCCACCCTTTTTTTTATTTTTTCAATTTCCAATGAATGCTCCCACAAGAATTTGCTTTCTCCTCCAACCCTACTTTACAATAAAATATTTTATACACTATTTATTTTTATATTTTAAAAATGTTTTAAGAAAATTTAACTTTTTTTATTTTTTTAATTTAAATTAATATTTTTGTGATATATTTAAATTAGTTTAACTTACTATTATCAAAAATATTTTTTTAAAAATAAAAAATATATTATTTTAATATATTTTAAAATAAAAAATATTTTAAAAAATAACTATAAATACTCTCCCCAACCCACTTTAGTATTGAAAATGCTTCAGCGACACTCCCCACCCCACTTTAGTATTGAAAATGCTTCAGCGATGATATATTCACTTTGCTTTTCACCGATTGTGTTTGCAACCTATTATTAATTATTATTATTATTACTATCTGGTTTCTAAGGGGTAGACGCATAGAAGTTTGATGATCAAGATGTGATGAGAATCATGAGATCATGGAATTTGATGCTTACACATCAGAAAACCACGATGTTGATGAAAGCTTCTCCCATGCATGCTTTTCTTTTTTCCCTTCATCACTGCCGCTGATTTGTATTCCACACCTTTGTAGATATTATCTATACTCTTCAAACTCTCCAAGATTACAAACATTGCTTCAATGGATTAATGAAATCCTACGCATCTTTCCATTTCAAAATAAGAAATTTAATATGAATGATGTTACGTTAAATAGTTCATTTTTATGCAATACTCGTTGTGTATAATGAGTTCATAGTATCATTTTCTCTTAAAAGGAGAGGTGAGCTTTGAATAGAATATGAGAAATGTATCCAAGGATCCGTTCAAATACTAAACGGGGCTAAGATTTGAAGGAGATGAATATGATCTTAACATGGTATGAATCAAATTCTTTTATGTAGACGAGCCATCCAAGGAAAATGCAAATGAATCTTTAAGCACTTGACAAACACAAAGAATAAATGATATTCCTGACTTGGAAGCTTAAAAAATGTCAAAACAAATTCTTTTCCTCCTCAACCACACAAGTAAACCTCCATGCACACACAAGCACATGAAATAAATAATTTATTGAAGGAAGAAGGATGTCGTCTGTCTTCAATCTTATATCATAATGGAAGAAAAACAAACCAAACGATAGCCTTTACATTAAATAACACAAGCTCCCTTCCTCCCTTCCTCCCTTCCTTGCTTGCCCGCCCTTGAAGTGCAGTGTAAGCCAACAAAAACATCACCCCTCTTAATTTGTCTCTCTCTCTCTCTTCCTGCTTAGCAAAAGAAGAAAAAAAAAATTAAAACTTCACCATCAATGGCGTAAAGCAACACCAATCAAAACCCTTGCGTGTCCGAAATCATTGAAAAGCAACTAAACCAAGAACAACACCCCAATTTCTAACTTTCTTTATATGTTTTCTTTAATGAAGATATGATCACCTCATATCAAGTGCAAGGTGAAAGTAGAGTGTAGTATAAAGGATTTGAACAGGAAAGATAGGTTTCTGACTGTGACGGTGACTGTTATCATTGTTTGTGTCCTTTTTCTTTTGCTTTTTTATGGTTATGTTTACGAGGAGTGGTCAAGATAGTTGTAGTTCTAGTAAAGAAAAAGAAGATTTTTGTAGAAGTAGTAATCCTGGGAAAGGCAGGGGAATATTTTCTTGATGGGAGGATATTTGATTGTATCCATGAAATTACAGTGGCTCTTGCTTTTGCTAGGATGACAGATTCTTCTGCTTATAGAGTTGAAACCACTTCTCGTCTTGCTCAATGGAGGATAGACAATCTTGCTTCTTGTACTTATCGGAAATCAGATCCTTTCAAGATTGGCAAGTGGAATTGGTTAGTACTTTCTTGTTTTCCTTTTCTGCATCCATGGGTTGATTCCCTACAGTAGATTGTGTAGTTTATTGTTCTGTTTCAAGAAGATAGAATTTTCCCTAGAGTCTTGTGTGATTGTTGTTCACTTGATTTTCGAAAAGCTGGTTTCTTTCACTGGAAATTTAGGATCTTTTTGTCAGTTCTTTTGCTGTTGCTGTTGTTTTTCTCTGTAAGTGGGAATTGATGATCTGAGTGTCCTAGAAATGGGTAATTTTGAAGTGGGATTTTGGGGGTTTTTCAATCCATGTGGAGTGGTGAGACTGTAGCTTTGGATAGGATGTGTGAGACCAGGAGTATGGTCAATGGCAGAGACAGGGTAGGCACATGTTTTTGCACATTGATGATCCTTTGCTTGGTTGCTTATAAATTTTGTTGGTAAGAACGAGAGAGTAAGATAGCTATGATTTATTAAGGTACTGTGAGTTTCTTTATTGGCCATTATTTTCTTGTGATCTTGCTAATATCAGATGAGTTTAACAATTTTTTTGGATTGAAGGCATCTATCTGTGGAGAAGAACCGGGTATTATTTGTTAAGTTGTATCCAGAGATATCGAATCTAACGCGGGAAAATCCTCCAATTGCTTCATTTATTATTCGAGTTGTTTCTTCTGCTGGAGATCGCAAGGCTTTGACTCATCCAGGTAATAAATTGAAACTCTATCTTCAGTTTTTAGATACTTTTCTGTGTTTCTAACTTGTTTTTCTCCAATGAAGATGGAACACGTGCAGTTAACCATCTTGAATTTCATACTTCTGACCCTTGATTTGAATTCTAAGTTGTGATCTACCAACCATTACAAAATTCATGAGTTGCGGAGTGAATGACATAGATGATCTATACCCTCGATCAAATGTTCGAAGTTGTGATCTACCTACCAATACATTATTTATGAATTGGTGAGATGGAAAAGCAAATGACAAACATGATCATAACAGTGATAAACCATAACTTGAATCTGCAAATGATGTGGTAATTAGTGCACTGGGAGCATGCTATCCTATGCACATGTGTGTTTTGCCGCTGAGGATAAGGCAGTTTCTTGTGTGTGTTTGGTATTTTCTGACAAAATGCTCAACTTCATGTTACTCTCTCAGTTTTATTTTAAATGTATTCCTGCAGAGGTAACGGATAAGCAGCTCAAGAACAACGACGATTTTGTCTGGGCAATTGATGTTCCTTTAACAACAGGGAAATTCATTATCGACGTTGAATTCCTTGATTTGAAGGCAGCATCTCCAGGGGTATGTTTCTATATTGGCTGGCTTATCAATAGAAAGAAAATTTATATCCTTGATAACACAAGAGATGGCAATGCACCTGTTATTTGAATTCTCTATACTGTAACCAATGAGTGTACCACTCCCATTCTACCAAACAGAAAGAGTGTTGCTACTATACCTTTATTTTAAAAGCTGCTATATGTCATTAAATATACAGGGTGGAGAACCTTGCTCGATCTGGGACGAAGAAACCACAGAAAAGCGAGCAAATGCAACAGCTCTTGTGTCACTTGGTAGAATGTTAACAGAAAGCATCCACACAGATATCAAAATTATTGTTTCTCATGGAAGCATTGGAGCCCACCGTGCTGTTCTTGCTGCCAGATCGCCTGTTTTCCACAGCATGTTTGCTCATGACCTGAAAGAAAAGGAACTGTCAACCATAAATATATCTGACATGTCAATTGAAGCATGTCAGGCTTTTCTTAATTACATATATGGGAACATCCAGCGTGAAGAATTTCTTGTCCACCGTTTGGCACTTCTCAGTGCAGCTGATAAGTATGATATTGCTGACTTGAAAGAGGCATGCCATGACAGTCTTCTGGAAGATATAGACACAAAGAATGTACTTGAGAGGCTACAAAGCGCATCCTTATATCAATTGCCGAAACTGAAGACCAGCTGCCTGCGGTATCTTGTGAAGTTTGGTAAGATATTTGATATTCGAGATGATTTCAATTCCTTCTTGCAATGTGCAGACAGGGATCTGATAGCTGAAGTCTTCCATGAAGTTCTCAATGCCTGGAAAGGATTCTGAAGACGATAGTGTGGTTAAGTCAGTTGTATTTTACAAAATGGGTGTTTAGAAAATTTAGTGTGCACAATTTGTTGCCATCAAGATTATTCTTTGTTCAGAATGAATTTGTCGATGCCTTCATGTACACATATATTGGATTGCGTGACATGGATCTTCTATCCGAGGATCATGTATTCATGAACACAATGATTTGAATGAAATGTAAATACTTTGATAATATGATTCAAATTTCAAAATAACTTCTTTTAGTTTTTCTTCTAAAGCAGATGGCACAGGTATACATGAAAGTCATGTGAGAATGATCTAATATGATTTTCCCCGGCTATCAAAACTAGCTGCCTTTTTGAATTGTCAGGACATGAATATTGAGTCAAACCTGGTTTATCATGAATATAATCATGCAAATGCTCATAAATTCAAGAGTTGAACCCAGATCAGCTATAAAGCTCATAAGAGCATCATCAGGCATGATTTCACCAAAAATCTTCCGTTAATTTGCAGCCATGATTTCAACCCATTGTTACTCCTGTCCAGCCTCTCTTCAAGCCGTGTTTCCATCTCATTGTAGCTAGAATTTGTGCGAGTTTGTCTCCAAACTCAACTCAAGGAAGCAAACTTATCGATCAAATTATGCTAATATCAGCATCAATGATGGAAACAGGCAGGAGCAACATCATTAGGTCCTAAAAGTAAACAGATTCTGCTACTTGGCCTTCGTTTCCAATTAGAACTCAGAAAACACACCATAATTTCACACGCAAACCATGGTTCTTTGCATTAATCTAGTCAATTCATTGTTGGAATGAACATTTAACACAAGAACACGTCATGACATTGATAGAAGATCTTCTCATGGTCAGAATCCCAAGTCTAAAATAAGATGTAACATAAACACAACGAGGTAACATCAAAATGAAAAAGCAATATGCTTATTGTTCAAGTGGCACAACAACAAATGATTATGCAACAAGAAAAGCAATATTTTTTTTTTGTAAATATTCCAGGAATTTCAATAGTAAAAGCATAGCTAAAAAACTAGAAACGTCTTTTCATAAACAAGGAAACTGAATAACATGACCAAAACAATAACAAAAAAATACAAGCAAAAGGTATGTTATATATCCTCTAGGGCAATGAACTCACCTCCTCTTAGAACATCTTTTGAGGACCACTTCATATTGATTTTGAAACCAAAATCTAGTGTTCTTTAAATTGCCAGAGACCAATCATTGCAAGGAATTCTTGTAGGAGTTGGTTAGTAAATAAAGAGAGAGGTGGAGGGAACAAGCAACCACTTGCAAGAATGGGAATATGGAGGGAATATTATTAGGATCTCTTCATTGAATTTTTTTGGCACCTCTGTAAGCCATAGCCCAAGGTGTTAAATTTAGTTTTTGGGCTATGGAGACCCTTTTATTTGATTAGTACAAACTCAACAAAAATATTCATGTAAGCCCAACAAGAGTTGATTCGAAGACCCCTAGGCACTTGTCTAACATCGCAAGGCATCTCCTTCCATCTCAACTATACCATCCTATGTGTTCTCAAGTTATGGGTTGTTTTTTCCTCCCTGGAGAAATGAATTTGTTTTATAGAAAGTATGACGATTTTGTTTAAAACTTGAAAGGTGAGTTTAGATGAAATACTCAATTGAAAATTGCTGTATATTTTACTGAATTATTGTATATAATCCGAAGATCTAGGGTTCATAGAAATTGGATGTATGGTGATTTTATTTGAATACAATTTAAAATTTAGTATTTTTATTTTTAATATATTAGTGTTGAATCGAGAAAATAAAAATAATAAAACAAGTCTTAGTTTATATATAGTCAATTATACCTAAAATAGGTTCGAAAACCACCATTTATATACTTAACGCGCATTGTAACACCATGGAGTGGTGCTAAAACATGCAAGAACAAAAAAAGAAAAAAGTTGTGGCATCTACGGACATTTTTAGGTTTATTTTAAAGTTGATTTCATCTCAAGTTGTGGCTTAATTTGGGTTTGATCTTCTTTATCCTTTGTCATTATTTCACTTCCTAGTTTTTTTTTTTTCACGTTGATTCTTTTGAAAATATATTTAGATATAGGTTTTAAAAATAGGTTATTACAAATATGATCAAGGAGGCATCAAACCAGCCAATTAATATTCTTTTAATTAATTATTTATATTTATATACATAAACACATTTATAGGAAGGAAGAATATCAACTTGACAGCATATCTCATTGACATGTTATATCCTCCATTAAAATTCAGAACGGGCAATGCTTTCTTCTTATAATAAATAATGGGATTTCTTCTAAATAAAGTAATATAATTTTATTCAATTATAGTCCCCCAATCTTTATTTTAGCAATTCATGAGTTGGGCCTTGAAAGCTGGCTATGCCAGAAAAGAGGTATGGAGGGGAGGGAATTTATTGCATTTATGGAGTCAGAATCATCTTACATTCATGGTGAGTGGGTGCATGGTTCCAGATTTGGGGATTCTTGGACATCAAATTCCTAAGATTTATTTATTTTTATTTATTTAAGGCAATTTGGTGTTGTGAATTTTCCCTCTTTTACTCAGTTTTTAAAAGCTAGGCTTAGTGGGTTTGTTTTTTTTTCTTTTTTGAGGATTGGGGGGCCTAGTGGGTTGGCTAATATTACCTTTTAGGTGTATGGTTTTGAGCCCTCTTGATCCTATGCCTACTTATAAAGAAATCTAAAGATATTTTAGGGTTAGCTAAAGTATTTACCAAAATAAAACTTAATCATGATAATGAAATAAAGTGGATATATCTTTTTATATTTTATGTTTTGAAAGTTATATCACCAACATATTTAATTTAATTTCTATCTCTCCAACGAAATATTATTATGTTTTTTATGTGAATGTATTATTGAATACTAATCAAATATAAAGAATTTTATGATATTTAAGAAGTAATAAGTTTCATTATATTAATTACTTTATAGAATATAGAAAATGACTACAAGAATATCACTAGTTATTTACCGAAATAAACTAAGAACACCCTATAATTTCTTTTATATAGTTAGTATCTTCAATGTTCATGCTCTTGGAATTATTTCTTTTTAAAAAGCTAATCTCATTTTCCAACCTTTCAACTCTTTAATACAAAGTTTCTGAATTGAAATGATAAATGAGTGCATTTGCCATGTCGAACATGAACAAGTTCAAAGCCATATCGCACATGAATAACTTGAAGGACATAATATCCATGCTTCGAAACAGAGTATGGCAGAATTTTGGGCTCAAATTTATAGAATGCACTCGTACAAATTGTATGCAGAAGCCGTTGATGATTATTGAGGCATGAATTCTGCATTCAAGACCGAAACTATGATGGGTTCATGGCATGTTCATCTTATCTAGGGTTTGCTCTTTTTCTTATTTTTTTTCTTTTTTTTAAATCATGTGGGCTTGTTTGGGGGTAACATATCGTTTTTCAATCATGATATGTTCATGATATAGCTCATTTTTCATTTATTAGATTCAATAAATGTTATTAAAGGCTTCCTTGAGGATAAATCAAAGAGATCCTTGAAATGGTTTTTTTTCCCTTCAAAATTTACAAATTTATGGTTTATTTTTCACTATTTATTTTCTCAATGCCATGCCAAAATGGGATCTTTGACTTGAGATGTTGAGGATCATTGCGTATCAATAATTTGATTCTCTATTTATTTTTTTTTATCACCCGGGGACTTGTCTTTTACTTACTTTTGGATTAAAAAAAATGAATGAAGAACTATCTATATACTAGAAGACATTTCAATCACATTTTATTTTTATATTGAAAATTATATATAATTGTGTTTTAAAATTATATTCGGTTTAAAAAAATATTGAATCTATAGTTTTAGTGTTTTGTGATGATTTTAATATGTTGTTATGAGAAATTAAAAAACCTAAAAAATATTTAAATATATTTTTTTAAAAAAATCTATATTATAATAATAAACACATAAACACAAGTATTGAAG
Source organism: Populus euphratica (assembly GCF_000495115.2). Lineage (NCBI taxonomy): Eukaryota > Viridiplantae > Streptophyta > Magnoliopsida > Malpighiales > Salicaceae > Populus > Populus euphratica. The sequence goes on from NW_011499933.1 coordinate 710,400, forward strand.
CACAAAGCCTTAAAAAAAAACACGAAGAGTCATTCAACTTTGAAGTGCTTAAAAGGCAGAGAAAAAAAAAAACTGATAACCCTAGGTATGTCCTCCTACTCAGTTTCCGCTTTAAATTAGCATATATTGTTTTCATGTTTTTTACAATATATATATATATATATATATATATATATATTGACTGTGGGGGAGGTCAAAATACAAGATAAAGAAATTAAATAAATAAATGAAATGAAATCCAACCATATCACAACTGCAATAATCCTTAAAGGGAAACGTAAATTGAATGAAAGGGTATTTAAATTATGGCTCTTAAATCACTTGCTTACAAAATGCATGCATTCCGTTCTAGTCCATCTCCATCCAAATTCAAAAGATCTTTGCTTCCTAAAACCAATCCATCAAAATACAGAGTATAAAAACAGAGGAAAAGCAGACACCCTTTACACTTCTCTCTTCGTGTAAAGCAATGGCTCTTTCAATTATCTTCTCTCCTTTACTTCTTTCATTCTTTCTTTTCTTCTCTCTTTTGCAGCCATTAACTTTTGCCTCACAAAAGGTGAGCAACCATATTTTGCTTTTCTCTGTTTGTGATCATATCGTTCCTCTGCTTTTGATTCTTCAAAATGGTGTGGTGTTCTTCTTTTATGCCTTCATGAACTTTCAATGATTTATTCTGTACTAAAACTCAACATCGGATATTGATAACTTCTTTGAATTTCTCATTTCCATTTTGGAAACTAAAGTAGTATGTATTTGATCAATGGCCTTAAGGTTGAATTTTTCTCGAGCAGTCTTATGTAGTTTATTTGGGATCACATTCACATGGCTTGGAGCCTACTCAGCCCGATATCGAGCGTGTCACAGATTCTCATTATGAGTTGCTGGGATCATTCACTGAAGGGTATGCGTGTATTTTTGAAGAATTCTTTTCTTTTGTTTGTCTCTTACTTCTGCTCATTTTGTTGCAATCCTTACTTGACAGTAAAGAGAAGGCGAAGGAGAAAATATTTTACTCTTACACCAACAACATAAATGGCTTCGCTGCCGTCCTAGAAGAGGAAGAGGCATCATCCCTTGCCAGTAAGAGTTTGAACTCGTACATTCTTGTCTTTCATGTTAAATTAGTGATCAATCATTAGCAGAAGAGAGACAAATCTTTTTTTGACTCTGTTTTGTCACTGGTTTCATTGTAACTGCCATTTTAGGATACAGTACTTATCTCTGCTAATGGTTTCTCTTTTTTAATCAATGCAGAACACCCAGATGTGGTGTCAGTTTTCTTGAACAAAGGAAAGAAACTTCATACGACACGGTCATGGAACTTTCTTGGATTAGAGGCAGATGGTATGGTTCCTCCATACTCACTTTGGAAGAAAGCAAGATATGGCGAAGATGTAATCATTGGTAACCTCGACACCGGTAAGTACTATATCCTTGTAATTATTGATAAGTAATTCTAGCCATTTGGGTGGTCAAAATGACTGAAGCTTTATCACTTGCATGAGCTGTTCTTGATTTGATGTTTACATGTCTTTGCATAACCCCCATTTAACCTTGTGAGCCTTGTAGTTGATTGCAATATAGTCACTATTGTGTTGACTAGACTTCAAAAACATGATCCTCCAATCACTCTGAATTTCATGCTGAAATACCACCAACCACCCTATATTTTTATTATGGTAACAGGATTGACCACAGATTTTGTATTTTAGTACATGGAATGAGATAAAATTGAGGATGATGACATAATTATTGCTGTTTAACCACCAAATCTCCCTTGTCACTTTACTCCTCCATGTTCATCATCAGAAAAGTGAAAAGGAAAATATAAATTTTGTCATGGTTTATCCACTGCAAAAAAGAATCTGACGTTTTGAAATTTGAAACTTGTTACCAGTCTTTTGATCCTTTTCTTCTTTTTTTAATCTTGGAGTCTTAAACATTTAGAATATGTAAGTGGTAGGGTCAGTAGCAAAATAAAGCTTGACTATCCATTCTAGCTTTTGTTCCCTTTGGCGTAGTATAATAATGCATGTGCTACTGTTGCTTTGCCAATTACAATTTTATGTCTTGCCATTTTAAATGGAATTGTGCTAGGTGTTTGGCCGGAATCGAAGAGCTTTAGTGATGAAGGAATGGGTCCAGTTCCATCGAAGTGGAGAGGAATCTGTCAGCATGACACCAAAGATAGTGTTGTTTGCAACAGGTCCATGTTCTTTTCCACTTGCTATCAGTTCTCTGTTACATTATGTGGCCTAGTCAATGGTAGTCTTGCCTTATCAGATTAAAGTTTTCTTGCTTTTCTTTCCAAGATTTGGCATAATCCTGCTCAAGTGATTAATGATTAGCCTCAATCAAATCATCTTAATCTCCCTGTTCTCATTATTGATTATTCAACTTGGTCATGGTTAGTATCGGAAGTTAACCTCGCATGCACATGTATGTAACATTATTTTACGTAGTATTTTTCTCTGTTGAAATTGTTGTTCCCTGCACACGATAATTAGTTAAGACACTTGTTAATTACTTGTTTAATGTAAAAGTTAAGACACTTGTTAATTACTTGTTTAATGTAAAAAATTCTTGCACGGTTTTTTCCTCAGCAATGATCCATTTCTGTTGGAAGCTTGCTGCTGCCATGATATGAGTTGACCAATCTTGGAAAACAATCAATAAAACCATGTTTACTTCGGATAGAATTTTCCTGATAAGTTTCTGTCATCTGCATTAACATATATTTGCACATGGCTCTGTTGCCTGTTGACAAATACACGTCGGATAACTTGATTTGCCAATTTCTTTCCAAATTCTCACTATGTCAAATCTTTAATTGACTTAATTGCATCCTAGACGGAATAGGAGTCGGTCATGATGTCACAACTGTGAAACAAACTGCTAGCCAAACCTCCACTTATGCATAATATATGAGAAAGCACTGATCTTGAAATCGGAAAAAGGCTCACTTCTAAAATGCCATATGGCTTTTGACATAACCTCAAGGACCTCTTTAGGGGATGGTGCTTTTTATTGTAAGTCGTGACTGCCTGCTATATACATGGGCTCAGTTTCGAACGCTTTTATCCCTCCATGAATGTCTGCAAGTTAAATGGTCTTGTATCTCGGTAAACGTCATGGTGGCAAACTAAGCTCTCATCTGATTGTCAATGTTAACCTGTAAATCCAATGTCGTCGTGCCTATATGCACTTGGTGGTTAGGGCTGAAATATTATTCAAGATTTTACCAGTGCCTTGCATTCTATCGTATGGCGTGCAAGTTTTCATCTTTGGCCTTACCATCTTGTTTCCTATGGCTTCCCAAAAATTAGGAAGCTGATTGGAACCAGGTACTTTAACAAGGGTTATGCTGCATATGCTGGCCATCTCAACTCAAGCTTTCAAACTGCACGTGACAGCGAGGGCCATGGAACTCATACCCTATCAACAGCAGCAGGTAATTTTGTTCCAGGAGCTAATGTCCTGGGTTATGGCAATGGAACTGCCAAAGGAGGATCGCCTCACGCCCGTGCGGCAGCTTACAAGGTGTGCTGGCCACCTATAAATGGGAGTAACGAGTGCTTTGATGCAGACATCTTGGCTGCCTTCGATGTTGCCATAAGTGATGGTGTTGACGTGCTCTCAGTTTCCCTGGGTGGGGATCCTGCTGAGTTTTCGGATGATGCAATTGCAATCGGTTCTTTCCATGCTGTTGCGAAAGGCATTACTGTCGTCGCCTCTGCTGGCAATTCAGGACCGAGCCCAGGAACAGTATCGAATGTGGCACCTTGGTTGATAACAGTTGGTGCTAGCACAATGGATCGTGCCTTCACAATCTATGTTGCACTTGGCAACAGGAAGCACCTCAAGGTATTTTTCTTTTCCTTCTTAACTTCTACGGTATTTTTCAGTTGAACACCATTTTTTATTTTTTTATTTTTTATTTTTTGCAACATTGATCTACATTTCTTCTCTAGCTAACGATCTGGTTTTTTTTATGTTATTCTCATTTCTAGGGGGCTAGTCTTTCAGAAAAAAGATTGCCTGCTGAAAAATTCTACCCCTTGATCAGTGCTGCAGATGCAAAGGCCGCTGATCAGTCTGAAGAAGATGCGTGAGTATCGCCTCAAATCTGTGAACGCTTGAAATATTTTCATTGCCTAACATGTGAACCCGTAACCTCTTTTGCAGCCTGCTTTGCAAACCTGGAGCACTTGATTCCAAAAAGGTTAAAGGGAAGATATTGGTATGCCTTCGAGGGGAAAATGGAAGAGTAGACAAGGGACATCAGGCTCTTCTTGCTGGGGCAGCTGGGATGATCTTGGCTAATGATGAAAATTCTGGCAACGAAATTATTGCCGATACACATGTGCTTCCTGCTGCACACATCAACTTTACAGATGGTGAAGCTGTCTTTTCCTATCTCAAACTTACCAAGTAAGTTCATATCAATTTTACTGAGAAATGTCTTTGAACTTGAAAATTCTGATATGTATTCGAGACTCACATCTGCGCATAAAGCAGGGAACCTATGGCATTTTTAACCAATGTAAGGACAGAATTGGCAACAAAGCCAGCTCCATTTATGGCTTCTTTCTCATCTAGGGGGCCTAATATTATTGAAGAATCAATCCTCAAGGTTTGCTTACTGTTTTTATTATTATTATTATTATTATCACTCTGTCTGATCTTTTGTTTGTCTTGCATTATAAGAGAACATAATGACCTGGTCTATTCATTTCAGCCTGATATCACTGCTCCGGGTATTAGTGTAATTGCTGCTTTCACTGAAGCAATAGGACCAAGTGATGCAGAATACGATAAGCGTAGGACTCCCTACAACACTCAGTCTGGCACTTCAATGTCATGCCCTCATGTTTCTGGTATTGCTGGCCTTCTTAAAACACTCCACCCAAAGTGGAGTCCTGCTGCTATCAGATCGGCAATAATGACAACTGGTAAAGAACAATCCACCTTCTCTTTTTCTTTAGGGATAGAAAATGTTGCAAAAATAAAGTATTTTGGACCTTGTTTCTCGTCTCGCTAATCAATTTCATCCACAGCAACAACAAGAGATAACAATGGGGAGCCAATATTGGATTCAACCAACACCAAGGCAACTCCATTTGCAGATGGTGCAGGGCATGTGCAGCCGAACCGTGCCGCAGATCCTGGTCTAATTTATGATCTGACTGTTAATGACTTCTTGAACTTCTTATGCAACCGTGGCAATACCAAGAAGAACATCAAATTATTCTCAGATAAACCGTACACTTGTCCAAAATCATTCAGCCTGGCAGACTTCAACTATCCTTCGATCACAGTTACTAATCTCAATGACTCCATAACAGTCACTCGAAGAGTTAAAAATGTTGGATCTCCTAGCACATACAATATCCATATCAGGGCACCACCAGGAGTGACAGTCTCTGTTGCGCCTTCCATCTTGAGATTCCAGAAAATAGGTGAAGAGAAGATGTTTAAGGTTACATTCAAACTAGCACCGAATGCCGTGCTTACAGATTATGTATTTGGGATGTTGACATGGGGAGATGGTAAGCACTTTGTCAGGAGTCCTCTGGTGGTGAGGCATTACTAGAGTCATTGAAATAGTGGGTGAATTTTGCTCGCGGCCCCTCATCATTCTGTGTAGAAATCTGATAGATCAATTTGTTGGAAAATGATGCTTATTTTTTCACTAAAAGAAAAAATGTCTCAAGGAAATGACATTTCTACTGCTAAATAAGAAGAGATTATACTGGCAAGATTTTTCACGCACTGGTATTTTTCCAATTGATGGATAAAATAGAATAATTAACACAATCATAAGAATTTTTGCCCCCGTAGACTTTATAGTTACTTATCTTAATATTAATTGAATTAAATACATTTATTTTTATCTAAATAATGTAGTTTTTTATCTTAATATATCAAACATGTCCATCTGTTCACCTTTCCATGTCAGAACCTTAAAGCTAATACTCGGAAGAATTTATTAAATTCTTCTGAAAGCATTATGTTGACGTGAAAATTGTGCTCTTCGGGTCACTTATAGGACTCTGGATTCAGGATACCCCTTTACTGTCGAATGAAAAAAAAAAAACTTGATCAGCTTCACTGCTCTCTTTAAAATTCTTGAAATTTTCACCATTTTATTTATTTTCTTGATGCTTATCCTCCACGAAGCTCCAAGAATTCTCCCTCATTCTTGTTTAATGGTTATTCCTTTTGTGTATGTATGAAGAGAAGGCAACAATTTCATAAAGAATGGTTGAAAGCTATCCAACCTTTTTCAAAACCTTCTTCAATCCAAAATGAAGAAATCTACAGGGGTTAAATTTTTCACCCCAAAATTCAGCTCTTTACCCTTTCATTTGTGTTTATGTTGTAAGGAGAGAACGGATAAGTAATCTCTAAAAAGAAAAATTCAAGTAAGCTAATAAGTCAATTGGTGTGTTTTGAGCATTGCAATTACAACCAATGCCATGCATTTTAATTCAAGAGTTAAGCCACGTGTATAAGAGGTGGAACTCTTGAACATTAAGAAGGGAAAAAGCTATTATATATATTGCGTTATGTTTTAGCAGGAAGCATGAGATTACAATGATATAAGGAATCCTATAGTTTTCGAAAACTCTCTCTCTCTCTCCTCTATTATTCTTTCCCTACTCGATCTGTGTATTTCCCACTCTTACCTTCCATTATTATTATCTTCTTATTCATTATATTTATTATTGGGTATATTACAATCAGTGATCCTTTGTCATCACTAATCGCTCCAAGTGGTATTATAGTAGCATCTTTCGACTCAAAAAATGCCACCAAAGACAAGGTTCCAAAATGCCAGAAAGGGGGATGAAGCCACCAATCTGGAGCATTCTCAATCATATGATCAAATTCAACTACAACTTAATGACACTAGAGCTGATACCAATATATGCTTCCGAGAGCTTAAAGAGGTTCTTAACACCCTTGTTTTTTGCATTGATTCAGTTTTGCAAAACACTCAGCTATCTGCCAATAAGGCCAGTCCACACAAGGCGCCTCAGCAACTAGTTGCACCTTAGTGCAATACTGCGAAAGATTTCTCTGCCAAGTTTAATGGGACTAGTGAAGGTACACCTCCCTATTATCCTTTACGTAAACCAAAACAAGAATTCCATGTCTTTGATGGAGATGATGTCATAAATTTCTATGCCGTCCTCCTTACTTGAGCTCTCCTTTGGATTTATTGGAGTAGCTATTGCCTTATAGTCATGAAACTTTTTAAGAATTTTCTTGTCATATTTCTTTTGACAAATAAAAACTTCATTTTCTAACTATTTAATCTTCATTCTCAAAAAATATGCAATGAGTTCAAGGTCTGTTATTTAAAATTTTTCATCATTTCCCATTTGAACTCTTTAACAAGCTTGGCATTGCTACCTATGATTAAAAAAATCATCAATGTAGAGAGAGATTATAAAGAGATTGTCTTCTTTACATTTCACAAAAAGAGTAGTCTCTGACATGTTTTTCTGAAATCCTAGGCTTGACAGATGCTCATCTATCTTGTTATACGATGTTCTAGTATTTGTTTCAAGCCATATAAAACCTTTTTAAGCAAATAAACCTTCTTTTCTTTACCTTATTCCATGAATCCCTCGGGCTGTTCAACATAGATTTTCTCCTGCAAAATTCCATTCAAAAAAATAGATTTTACATCTAGTTGAAACACCTTCCACCCATTTTGAGCTGCTATAACACAAGCCAAATAGTATCCAATCTAGCAACAGGGGAAAATGTATCCGAGTAATCAATTCCAAAGACTTGAGCATATCCTTTGACAACAAACCTGATTTTGTGTTTGTTGATGGATCCATCTGCATTGAGCTTGGTTCTAAACACCTATTTTACTCCAATAATTTTTCTATCATCTGGCCTATCAACTAGCTCCCAAGTCTTGTTTTTTTTTTATCATTGAAACATCTTCCACCCATTTTGAGCTGTTATAGTTAGCACAAGCCGAATAGTATCCAATCTAGAAACAAGGGCAAATGTATCCAAGTAATTAACTCCAAAGACTTGAGCACATCTCTTGACAACAAACCTAGCTTTTTGTTTGTTGATAGATCCATTTGCATTGAGCTTGGTTCTAAACACCCATTTTACTCTAATAATTTTTTTATCGTTTGACGTGTCAACTAGCTCCTAAGTCTTTTTTTTTTGTCATTAACAGCTCCTTCTCCATTGCCTTTTACCATTTTTGGTCTATAATAGTTCTTCATAACCAACAAATTCCTAAATGGCCACATTGCATCTTTAATAAATATCATGGAGCTGTTTTATCCACGAGTTGGTAAATCATCCTCTAATTCTTCTTGCCACTGTTCTGATGCTTGCTCTTCTCTTATTTGGGAGGAAAAACTTGATTTTTTCTTGCTCATGGATGTCTCTTTTGTTTATTCCCAATTCCATTTCTCTTCTTCATTGAAGAACACATCTCTACTAACAATTATCTTCCCTATTTGAGGTTGATAAACCTTATATGCCTTTGAAGAAGAGTTATACCCAACAAAGATGTCTATTTCTGACTTTTTGTCAAGTTTATCCTACTTGGCTTGTGGAATGTGAGAGAAACACAAGCAACCAAACACTCTAAGAACATTAAGTAAAGGTTTATAGTCATACCATGCCTCAAATGGAGTTATATCCTTCAAAGCCTTGGTGGGTTATCTGTTCTGCAAGAAAACAACAATATTGGCTGATTTAGCCCAAAAATTTTTGGGCAACTCCTTGTCATGTAGCATGCATCTAGCTATCTCTATTATGTATCTGTTTCTCCTTTCACTTACTCTATTTTGTTGAGGAATGTAAGGAGCAGTAAGCTGGTGTTCAATGCCAGCTTCTTCACAAAACACATCAAATTCTGCTGAAGTGTACTCATTTCCATTATCTGACCTTATAGCTTGAATTTTACAGCCACTTTGATTTTTTACCATTTTCTTGAACTTCCAAAAAACTCCAGCTATTTCTGATTTGAATTTCAAGGAAAAAAATCCGATATATTTTTAAAAAATATCAATAAAAGCAATATAATATCGACTACCTGCTAATGATTTAGTTCTTTGAGGACCTGATACATCTGTGTGGATTAGCTGCAACTTCTGAATGGCTCTCCAGGATGACTTTGGGAATGGTCTCCTATTTTGTTTAATATATTGACAAGCATGACAATTCGGTAAGTGATCTTCAAAAGCTGGTGACACGACCAAAAGATTAATGTCTCCTTCCACAAGGAGGTTAATTGTATAAATTATAAACAACAACAACAACAATAATAAAGAAGTTGATGAGAACTTTGAGATGGAAAATCAATGTGATAATCAAACAATGATAAAAAAATATCAAGGTTAGAGGATCCCTTAATGGTATTTCAAACAAGTATAGTATAAACTCTTTTTATTACTCAATGGAAAACCACATATAAATCTAGATTAATCATTTAACAAGCAAAGTATTAATAACGAACAAGATAACAAATCAAAACATGTTAGTATTAAACATTAAAGTCCATGTTAAGTTTACACTATACTTATTCTTACACTATTAGTGTAACCTTTTCACCTTGACATAATAAACTTAGCTAAACATAATAAAAGATAAAAACATAAATAAGATAAAAGTTAACTAAATAAAGCAAAGAAATTGAAAGACATAAACGAGATATTAATGAAAGCAAAACTTAAGCATTACAAAAATACAAAGAGAGAAAGCAAGAGCATGATCTTGATCTGGAAACCAAGATGCCTAAATGCATGGCAAATACCTCCTTTTATAGGCCAAAATTGGGAACTATTGATTTGATGACTAATTGATGAGCGAGTGGCCAACTCTTGACTTGGTGACAATCCTTATCTTCTCTTGTCTGCCCAAAACGTCATTGATAACGTCAAAATTGGATCAACCTTCCTCATGAAAGTTCTAGAAAATTATCTTAACTTTCCAGAAAAAAACTTAAGGTCATTTGGACTTCTAAAACTGAAGATATGGGATGAACATTAAACAGTGTCTGGGTTGCAGGATAGATTCAGACTTCTTTGTTGTCGCTAAGATTTGGACTTCCAAATAGCAAAATTGAGTCTTTCCTTCCCATGAAAGTTTTAGGCCTATGTCTTAGCTTTTCATCCATATAAAAAAACCTAAATCCAAGTTTTACAACTTTAATTATGATCCAATTACCAAACAGTGTTCAATTTAGACTAAATCAGTATCTCTTTTCTAAGCTTCACCCTCTCTTTTTCCTTTCCACTTCAATACTTCAACTAATTAGTCAATCCTTTCATTAATGTGATAAGTCTGCATCTAAGATAGATATTTATCATAAATTAAAGGTATCTTATGGTATCAGACTTGTTATTATAAACATGTTTTAGTTAAGGAGTTATTAATACTTCAAGTGCAAAATGATGATATAAAACCATGATAAAAATACACTTTTAAATATTAATCAGTTGGTAAGCCAACTGTGAGTTCCCTTTCCTATATAAGTTGCATCCTTCGTAAGTGACAATAGGCTAGTCGTTTGTGCCATATCTCAATGTTGCAAGCTTTCATAGAGAATGTAGCAAGTTTTTCTTTGATAGGATTAAAAGAAAAACTTTTTCCTTTCATTCTCACTTTGAGAATTTCCTCACTTTTGACATCCAGTATGTAATAGAAACTATCTTTAAAGATCACTTTACAGCCTCTTTCAATCAATTGGCCTACGCTTAACAAATTTTGATTAATTGCTAGTACATAGAAAACATCAAAAATTGCTTTTATGCTTATAGTGCTGGTTATGGTGTTTATCCCTCTTTCTTTGACAGATATGTAATCACCATTGCTAATTTTGACTTTAGTAATGTCATTTGGCCTCAAATCTCTGAAAAGTTTCTTGTTATTGGTCATGTGGTTGGTATAGCCACTATCAATTAACCAAATTTTAGTCGAACTACTACTTGCAAAGCAGGATGCTACAAAAAATTGATTTTCATCCTCTTGTTCTGCAACTTAGGTGTCAACTTCCTGTTGTTGAGCTTTTCCCTTACAAATTACTGCTTCATGTCCCATTTAATTGCATTTTGAACATTTTGTATTAAGTCTCCTCTAACATTTGAATAGAGGATTACCTTTCTTTTTACAGTGGTGGTAAAGAGGGTATTTACCCTTGAACCTTCCTTTTTTTCTTTTGTTGTTATTCAAAACAAAAGCAGAAGAATTCCCCTCTTGACCTTTCTTCTTTTTCCTTTTGTTTTTAAAAGCTTTATGATGTTTTGCAAATAAGGCTTTTTCAGTGTTGATTTCTTGCCTCATATGTCCCCTCTTGACCTTTCTTCTCTTTCCTTTTGTTTTTAAAAGCTTTATGATGTTTTGCAAATAAGGCTTTTTCAGTGTTGATTTCTTGCGTCATATGTCCCCTCTTGATCTTTCTTCTTTTTCCTTTCTTTTTACAGTGGTGGTAAGGAGGGGATTTACCCTTGAACCTTCCTTTTTTGCTTATATTGTTATTCAAAACAAAAGCAGAAGAATTCCCCTCTTGACCTTTCTTCTCTTTCCTTTTGTTTTTAAAAGCTCTATGATGTTTTGCAAATAAGACTTCTTCAGTGTTGATGTCTTGCCTCATATGTCATCCCTACCCTTGTGCCTGAAGGGAATTAAGTAATTCTGCCAAAGAAATTTTTGACAGATCCTTGGTATTTTCCAAGGTGATAACTATCGCTTCATACCTTTCAGGTACTATGACAAGGATTTTTTCTACAATCCTTGAATCACTGAATTCATACCTGAGTAGCTTGATTTTATTTGCAATCCCAAGAAGTCTATCTGAATACTCTTTAATTGTTTCATCTTTTACAACTTGAAATCCCTTATCAAATTTAAAACTTGCATTCCTCGTATCCTTTTGTCTCCTGCATATTCTTCCTTAAGGCAATCCCATATAGACTTGGCTATCTTACAAGACATTATTCTTGTGAAGATTGTTGATGACACCGCAGCAAACAAGCATGTTTTAGCCTTTAACTTCTTCGTCTTCATCTCCTTATGAGTTTTGATCTGGTCATGGTGGGATTGTTTGGAAGAACATGAACATCATAGTCTTCTTCCGTTACTTCCCAAAGATCCAAAGCTTTCAAATATGTCTCCATGTGTGCTGTCCAAATCTGGTAGTTGTCTTCATTAAACACTAACAGAGTAATTGAGAAGAAACTTGTTTCAGCTTTTATGATACGTCAAGCTTACACACAGATCCTTTAAGAAAACAACTCTAATACCAATTTGTAAGTTTTAAAGAAAGAAAGGAGTATAACAAAGGTGGAAGTTTATGGATATGCAAAAAGAAGAAAGATAGACGAAAGATAGGAGAATAGGTAAAGGAATGCAAATTGAAAATTCAATTTTATTATGCAGTAAGCTTACATTATATAGAAATTAAAAAATAACTTAGAGATCGAGAATTAAACCATGAACAACAACATGTTTTAATAAAATAACCATTTCCTAAAGAATAGAACAAACTAAAAATAGAATAAAAGTATAAAATAATTTTTAGTACTTTACGATACTTACACTATGTAGTCCCAAAAACAATTAACTAACATCATATAAACCAGCATACTTGCTTAAACATAAAACGATAGAGGTATGCAGCATGTTGTTACACATATACGATAATTGGGACAAATTTGGTTTGTGATGTGCAGCACAATCAAGAGCTAACAACAAGAAGAGAGTGCTTGATTTCGATGGTCAGCCTGCAACACCATTTGCATACGGTGCAGGACATGTCCAACCAAATCTTGCAGCAGATCCTGGCCTAGTTTATGACTTGACCGTGAATGATTACCTCAACTTCTTCTGTGCCCGTGGCTTTAACCAGACCATATTGAAAGCATTCTCTGATGGACCTAACACATGTCCAAAGCATGCTACTTTCGCTGACTTCAACTAGCCTTCGATCACAGTTCCTAATCTAAATGGCCCAGTAAATGTTACTAGATCGCCGAGTAAAGAATGTGGGTGCTCCAGGCACATACACAGTTAAAGTTAAGGGACCACGAGGAGTTTCAGTAGTGTAAGCAAAGCAAACATTTGAGGAAATTGTAATAACTATTTATCTAATGCTGAAGGGTTATAACGACAGGACACTGAGAAAATCTTATGTACAGTCCTAGACTGTCAACCAAGAATTCCTGAAAGTCACATACACACACATATTGGGGAACCATGCCTCTAGTCTTATTAGGAACTCATAAGCTAAGGTAGTAACATCTTTGGGAGTGAAGTAGTTTAATATTTTTTTAAAGAATATTTTTCTTCAAAAAACATCAAATTTATATTTTTTTAATGTTTTTCAATAATTTCAATATGCTAGTAGTAGAACTCCATCAGTCTAGGTTGAATTTCGATAACAAAAGTAAAGATTATGCAGCATTAAATAGCTAGGCTTAGACTTAAGTGAAAATATAGTGAAAAAACTTCACACAAAAATCAACTTTTCCAGTAAGTTTTGGATATATTGTTCCCTCAAACCAAGTTTTTTTTAAACGATGTTTAAATTAATATTTTAGTTTGATAGATCAAGTAACAAGCATGCAAAAAATTAAAAAGATAAAATAAATGTTTTTTGTCTATAGAGAAAACATGTGTATTTTCTACGTGGTTTTGTTCAAATCAATTCTCCTTTTCTTTCTCAAAAGTGTTGCAAAATATCTGTAAAATACTTATTAAAATACATGTGAAGACCGAGACTCAAGCTCAATAACTAAGCTTCATTGAGCTCGATTAAATCTAATCAAGGGAAGAAATAAGAGAAAAATGATAGTGGTGCTTGATTGGACATCACCTTTTTCTTTTCTTTTTTTTTGTGTATTATCAGCTCGGTTGGGTCATGGTCCAACTGAGCCGAAATAGCTTGGTTGGACTATAGCCTAACTGAGCTTCAACGTCACCTTTTCTTTTTTCTTTTCTTTTTTTTTGTGTATTATCAAGAGGAAAAATAAGGTCTCGTAGTGCTTGATTCTGATGTTCATAAAAGAAAAAAGTACGGTATTAGCACATAAAACATACACATGCATTTTATTCTACATTCTGAAAATATATGATATATATTTCTCTTATAAGGGTATGAGAAAAAAAAGAACAAAAAGATTAAATGAGTAAGGCTTTTAAATTTGGCGCTAGAATCACTCTTCTCCAGCAAAGGAAATTGGATTCCATGGTTGTTCACACCAAAAAGATAGAAGGGAATTTTGGCTACCCTCTAAAAATAGGCAAGAAGGAAAACAGAGTTTAGAAACAGGGGAAAGCTTAACAATATGTCAATTTTAGAACAGGGGAAAAGCAGAGCTTTTTGCGATTCTATGCCGGAAGTTCGTTCTGCAACTAAGAGAAACAATGAGGCTCTCAACGTTCTCTCCTTTGGCTCTTTCTATTCTCCTCCTTTATATGTTTCAGACGCAGAATTGCGCTGCCAAAAAGGCAAGATTGTCTCCTTTTTTGTTGCTTTATAAGTAAATGCTGTTGATCTAAGCTTGGTGATGGGATTATTAATGCCATTTTGTTCATGCAGTCTTACATAGTTTACATGGGAGAATCTTCATTTTCCCCATCATTATCATCAGGAGAGAAATCATTTTCCGAGTCATCGTTGACAACATTAGATGTTAAAGCAATGACAAAAGCACACTTTGATCTGCTTGGGACATACTTAGACAGGTTTCTGCGTTGTCAAAAAGCGTTTGATAATTCTCTGGCTAATTTGTATAAACAATCAAAATTTGTACATTAATGTTATATTTCTCATGCAGCAAACAGAAGGTTGAGGATCATATGCTTTACTCTTACACTAGATGTATCAATGGTTTTGCTGCAGTTCTCGACGAAGCTCAGGTTGCAGCACTTAATGGTAAGAATGACAATGTTGTATTGATTTCTCAAGCTTCAAATGCTCTGTTTTGCTCTGCTTCTTCTCTGTTTCATACAACTTCGTTACAAATTTAAGAGGATTTCAGGATCAAATAGGTTAATTGTTTCATTTTTTACTGAAGTGTAGATAATCCAGGTGTGGTATCGATTTTTGAGAACAAAGAAAACAGAATGTACACAACACATTCATGGGATTTTCTTGGATTTGAGAAAAATGGAGTACCTTCTCTCTACTCGCTTCAGAAGAAGGCAAACTTTGGAGAAGATATAATTATTGGAAATCTTGACAGTGGTAAGGCTATGTCCTTGGATTTATAAGAGAAAAATTTCTAACCAGGTCCATGTTGTTTCTTGTCACCTGTGATACTCTTTTACGTTTTTTTTGGTTGCATGCCATTGATTTAGGTGTATGGCCGGAATCTAAGAGCTTTGACGATGAAGGGATGGGTCCTGTGCCATCAAAATGGAAGGGGACTTGTGATGATGGAGGTGGAGTAACTTGTAATAAGTCCGTTCCCTTTCTCTTCTTGATCAATTTTTCCCAACAAATTTAAGACCTGAACATGTTTAGATGTCGAAAAGGACGGTAGAGTAGGTATCATAAGTGGATGTGCACATTTCCATGAGGTTTTTTTTTGTTGTTGTTGTTGCTATACCAGAAAGCTTATTGGCGCAAGGTACTTTAACAAAGGTTTTGCTGCTAACAATGGCCCTGTACCAGAAGAGTGGAATACGGCTCGTGACGATGCCTCAGGCCACGGGACCCACACCTTATCAACTGCTGGTGGTAGCTATGTTCCTGGAGTAAATGTTTATGGTGTTGGGAATGGAACTGCTAAGGGTGGAGCGCCAAAAGCTCGTGTAGCTACTTACAAGGTATGCTGGCCTTCCGCTAATGGTGGATGCACTGATGCTGATATCTTGGCTGCCTATGATGCTGCCATTTCTGATGGAGTTGATGTGATCTCGGTGTCACTGGGCTCTAACGAGCCTTTACAATTTTATGAAGATGGAATCTCCATTGGCTCCCTCCATGCCATTAAGAAAGGCATTCCAGTGATTGCTGCAGGAGGCAATAATGGACCAAGTGACGGATCCATAACAAATGGGGCTCCCTGGTTGTTCACAATTGGTGCTAGTACAATGGATCGTGAGATTTTTACCACTGTTACGCTTGGCGACAAGAAACTTTTCAAGGTATTCTTTCGAGGAACTAAAATTCTCACCAAAATGATGAGGCAATCGCCATGAGTTTTCTAGGATGTGCTATTTATGCTCATCAAGGTATTCAGTGGTTTAATGACAATTTTGTGAATTCAGGGAAAAACTCTGGCAAGTAAAAACCTGCCGGATGGAAAATTATATCCACTAATTAACGGTGCAGAAGCAGCGCTTGCCGAAGCAACACCTAGAGATGCGTAAGCAACCGCTCCAATCTACAAATATCAGAATTCAGAAATGTGTAGCATCAATATAGTGTGCAAATCACTAGGTTGGCCATGGTAATAATTGGCATGGAATTAATTGTGCAGGCAACTATGCTTAGATGGAACTCTTGATCCCAACAAGGTTTCTGGGAAAATCATACTGTGCCTTCGAGGACAAAGCCCGAGACTACCGAAGGGATACGAGGCTGAGCGTGCTGGCGCTGTTGGGATGGTATTAGTTAATGATATTATATCTGGGGACGAACTTTACTTGGAAGCTTATGAGCTCCCCTCTGCCCATATCACTTATGCTGATGGTGAATCTGTCATGGACTACATCAAAGCAACCAGGTAACAGCTCTTTCATCCATTCCACCTACTCCCTTTATCTCAATTTCTGTCAGATTTAATGTCATTATAGACTTATACGTGCTCCTTATGCCAACTGAGATAGAAATCCTACAGCATCAATTAGCCCTGCAATTACAAATTTTGGAGTAAAGCCAAGTCCAGCAATGGCCAAATTCTCATCAAGGGGACCTAGTAAAATTGAGCCAGCAGTACTTAAGGTTAGTTCAGCTTCACTAGTAAGTCTCTGCTTCTCCATAAACTATCACATTTATTTTTCTGTTTTATGCCTAATGAACAATTCCAATTGCAGCCTGATATCACCGCACCTGGGGTCGATGTTATTGCTGCTTTCACCGAAGCTATGGGGCCATCTAGAAGACCATTTGACAAGCGCCGGACTCCTTACATGGTAATGTCTGGCACTTCGATGTCATGTCCTCATGTTTCCGGCATTGTTGGCCTTCTTAGAGCTATCCATCCAGATTGGAGTCCAGCTGCTCTTAAATCTGCAATCATGACAACAGGTACATGCTTGTTATCAATATAAAGTAGAAAAGTGTGTAGCATGTTGTTCCAACCCTTGCGAATTGAACCGGATTTGGTTTTTCTCCGCAGCAAAAACAAAATCTAACAACAAGAAGAGAATGCTTGATTATGATGGACAACTTGCAACCCCATTTATGTATGGTGCTGGACATGTGCAGCCAAACTTGGCAGCAGATCCTGGCCTAGTTTATGACACAAACGTGAATGATTACCTAAGCTTCTTGTGTGCCCATGGCTATAACAAGACCTTACTGAACGCATTCTCAGATGGACCTTATACATGCCCTGAGAATTTTAGTTTCGCTGATTTCAACTACCCTTCAATCACAGTTCCTGATCTTAAAGGCCCAGTAACTGTTACCCGCCGAGTGAAGAACGTAGGGGCTCCAGGAACATACACGGTTAGCATTAAGGCACCAGCCAAGGTTTCAGTAGTTGTTGAACCTTCTAGCTTGGAGTTCAAGCAAGCTGGTGAAGAGCAACTTTTCAAGCTTACTTTTAAGCCTATAATGGACGGCATGCCTAAAGACTATGAATTTGGGCATCTCACATGGTCAGATGGCTTGCACCGTGTCAAGAGTCCTCTTGTAGTGAAGCATGTGTAGATGGGATTATTGCCCACAATCCTCGATCATCTCTTTGTAGATCATACTAGAATGATGGCTCGTGGTTCGCTGGGTAGATCAATTTCTTTTCAATTGAGAAAAACAATGTATTATCATTTTATTTTAAAGAAAAAATCCAACAATGTAAAAGTATTATCATTTTATTTTAAAGAAAAAATCAACGAGTGGACATGATAGAAGAAAAATTAAAAAGATAAAAATAGTCAAATTTTATGAATAAAATTATAAAATGATGAAATTAAAAAAAAATCAAAAAAAATATTAAAAAACAAAATACTAGTAAAACCAAGTAAGGTTCTCAAAACCTACGAGAAGTATCATGTCAAACCTTAAAAAAAAAAATTGAATTAAAATGCAAAACCAAAAAGAAAAATCAAATTCACAAAAAAAATCCAAAACATAAAAAGACAAAAAATTAATTTTCAATGAACTTAATAATAAATAATGAAATTTCTAAAAATAATTAAAAATAACTTAAGCGAGTCTAATCCAACCTTCAAAATTTATGACACGGGTCATAAGGTTATATAACAATATAAAAGGCTAACAAAAAAAATAAATTTTCAATGATCTCAATGATGATAGATGAAACTTTTTAAAATAATTAAAAATAACTTAAACAAACTCAGTTCAACCTTTAAAATTTATGGCATAGATCATAAGACCAAATCACAATATAAATGTTAGAAATAATGTTCAGGACTGCTGAGCTGGAATTTTATTCTTTATTTAATTTTTGATTTAGTCAATTCTATTCTTATTCTCTTGTTCTTGTTGTTATTTCGCTGCTCTGTTATTTCCATTATCAATTGATCATGGCTTGAATGTAGGACCATGATCGTAGGAGTTTGTTATGTATCAGCTCTATAAATTGAGCTGCAGTTATGAATAAAGTATTCAAGCTTTTCATTCATCAATCTCTTCTTAAACACAAGCATTATCCTTTGTTATTTTTGTTGTTCAGAATCACTGCAACAACGACAATTGGTATCAGAGCTTCTTGATTTAAAGGGATCTGTGTTGTAACCCATGGAGACAGAAGTAAGCTTCTCATCAATTGCTCCACCAGTGTTCAATGGTGACAATTACCAGTTTTGGGCAGTACGGATGGAGACATACTTAGAGGCTCTGGATTTGTGGGAGGCAGTGGAAGAAGATTATGAAATCCCTGCACTTCCAAACAATCCCACCATGGCGCAGGTCAAATCTCAGAAGGAGAAGAAGACAAAAAAATCAAAGGCAAAGGCGTGCTTGTTTGCTGCAGTAGCATCCACCATTTTCACTCGAATCATGTCTCTGAAAACAGCAAAGGAGATATGGGAGTTTCTCAAGACTGAGTATGAAGGGGATGAAAGAATTCAAGGTATGCAAGTGTTGAACTTGATGCGTGATTTCGAGTTGCAGAAGATGAAGAAGACTGAATCCATCAAAGAGTACTCTGACA
>NW_011499933.1:732460-843701 GCF_000495115.2 Populus euphratica
TGTTAGAAATAATGTTCAGGACTGCTGAGCTGGAATTTTATTCTTTATTTAATTTTTGATTTAGTCAATTCCATTCCTATTCTCTTGTTCTTGCTGTTATTTCGCTACTCTGTTATTTCCATTATCAATTGATCATGGCTTGAATATAGGACCATGATCGTAGGAGTTTGTTATGTATCAACTCTATAAATTGAGCTGCAGTTATGAATAAAGTATCCAAGCTTTTCATTCATCAATCTCTTCTTAAACACAAGCATTATCCTTTGTTATTTTTGTTGTTCAGAATCATTGCAACAACGACAATAAAAAGCAAAACCAAAAAAGAATTAATGTAAATTTCTAAACCAATCAAAATAATTAGGGATAAACATGAAAAAATAAATCAAAAAAGATTTGAAAAATAAAGATTTGAAAAGACAAAAAAACTAAATTTGACATAAAAAGAAAAAAAATCATAAGAGGTGAAATTGAAAAACAATTTCAGTTAAGAAAAGGATAGGAACAACTAAAAATAACAATTAAAAGAATGAAAATCATATTTAATATAAAAATAAAATGTCAAAAGATGAAATCCGAAGACAAATGAATTCAATAAAGAATTTAAAACCAAAAATATTATAATTAAAATAATAAGAACAAAATCTAATATAAAAAAAAAGTGTAAAAGGATGCAATGAAAAAAATAATTAACTTAATAAATGATCCAACACCAAATATATTCCAATTAAAAGAATAATGATCAAACCTAATATAGAAATAAAGTATTAAGGGATAAAATTAAAAAAAATAAATTAACTCATTAATTGATTCAAAACCAAATGTATTACAATCAAAATAATAAAAATCAAATTTAACTTAACAAACAAATAGTTGAATTCTTTTTTTTACAATGAACAACATATTTTTCTAGGTAGACAAAGGGAAAAGATGAAGGAATGGAAAAGGTTCTTATTAGCACCCCTCTATAAGTTGTTGGCAAACACATGCCTCACCACTATGACAAAGGTGGTGAGGTGCATTGAATATCATCTCGGATAGTGGCATTCAATGTCATGCAGATATCGCATGCGGCACTTGAAATGTGTGGGCGAGCCAACAACTTTTTAAATTTAAAATTAATTTATATATATTAAAATATTAAATCACTACTAACTCTATATTAAAATTATAAAAATAAAAATCATAGCAATAAATCTAAAATGAAGTTGCATTCTTAGTAAAAAGAGTTTATTTTTTAGGAACATTTGACACATACAAAAAATATAAAAAACTCAAAAATCTCATAAACCAGTGGAATTTTTTTAAGGATTAATTGGTAATTATACTATACAAAAAACATAAAATTACTAATCAACACTTTTTTAATTTAATTACTTATGAGTCCCATGAAAAAGACTTGCATACCTCTCAAACCAATAATACCTATAAGGATAAAAATTACTGTGGATTTACACAGTAAAAAAGTGACTTATGTTAGTTTATAGTTAATTAATTGGAAATGGTGGAAGAACAAGAGATTAAAAGCCTCGCCTCACAAAGAGAAGGTGTTCATTGTAAATAAAAATTTGTGTATCATCGCCAAAAACAATTTCTACGTTGTATTGATGCATGCATAATTGTAGTTTCATCAACCTTTTCCATCATTCTATTATTATATTCAAGTGTTGCTCTCCATTCACTAATTTTCATTGAGGTTTTTTTTTTAATTTTCATTCATTATTTGTGTTGAAATTGTTTGATGATTAATATAATAATTTGTTTGATGATTAATATAATAATTAGAGAACAGAAACCCACTCACTCTTTGTAACCATATCAGAATTTTTTATATTTTATTTTAATTAAAAAACCATATCAAAACCTTAATTAGTGATAGAAAAAATAAATAAGTTTTATAATGATAGTTCTAAGAAATTAATAATCACATTTGAAAATATTGGAAAATACAAATGATGGTCATACAATGAATATTTATATAATTACCTAAAATTTGATAAATAAAATATAAATATATAATTTTTATTATTAATAGATAATCAATGTGATATAAATATAAAAAAAAATTACCCATCATAATGACCTTATTTCGGGCTGTCAATCCATAAGTGGGAGGAATAAGTGGAGAAGCAAGAAATTTTCTTGCTCCATTCGTTGTCTTCTCTCTCTTTTCTTTTTTTGGAAGAAAGAGTTGTACGAGAAATAGTAGTTGTTTTGAATTGCTTGACAAGTTCTTGCTCAAATAATGTTAGATTTGTTCCTAGAATCATTCTTATCCATCAAAATTAAGGATTCCATGGCTGTCCACACCAAAAATATAGAAGTGAGATTTGACTAAAAATAAATAGAATGGGCAAAAAAAAAGAGTTTAAAAACAGGGTAAATCAGAGCATATTGCAATTCTACTCTGAAAGGAAAGTTTGCAATTGAGAAAGAAACAATGAGGCTCTTAAGGTTCTCCCCCTTAGTTCTCTCTGTCCTCCTCATTTATCTCGTTGAGACTTGTGCTGCCAAAAAGGCAAGATTGTCTCCCTCTTCATTGCCCTACATGTAAATGCTATTGATCCACGCTTAGTAGTGGAATTATTGATGCTTTTTGTTTCATGCAGTCTTACATAGTTTACATGGGAGAGTCTTCGTTTTCCCCATTATCATCAACTGGAGAGAGTTCTTTTTCAGAATTAGATGTGCAGAAAATGACAAAATCACACTTTGATCTTCTTGGATCATGCCTGGAGAGGTTTGCTCTGTCGAAAAGTTACTGAATTCGATTAAACAATCAACCTTTATTCATTACTGTCACATTCTTATGCAGCAAAGAGAATGTCCAGGATGTGATGATTTACTCTTACACTAGATGTCTCAACGGTTTCGCTGCATACCTCAATGAAGCTCAAGTAGCTGCCATGAAAGGTAGGAATTACAAATTTGTATCTATTTCTCTGCCATGTTAATTTAGTTTCGGATACTGTATTTCGCTCTGCTTTTTCTCTGTTTGTTCTCTTTATCGTAAAACTTTGTTTTGAGTTTTTAAAAATTCCAGGATCAAATAGGTTCATTGTTTCTTTCTTCGCAAATGTAGGTAATCCGGGAGTGATATCGGTTTTCGAGAACCAAGAAAGAATATTGCACACAACACATTCATGGGAATTTATTGGATTTGAAGCAAATGGAGCACCTACCCTCAACTCGCTTCAGAAGAAGGCAAACTTTGGTGAAGGCGTAATCATTGCAAATCTTGATACCGGTAAGGTTCTGTCCAAGAAGCTCCAAGGGAAAAATCTTAACTGTGTTCATATTGGTTCTTTGCCAATTGTAATACTGTCTTACATTTTTTGGCTGCGTACTATCACTATAGGTGTATGGCCAGAATCCAAGAGCTTTAATGATGAGGGAATGGGCCCTGTGCCATCAAGATGGAAGGGAACTTGTCAGGCTGGAGGTGGATTTAAGTGCAACAAGTCAGTTCTCTTTCTCTTATTGATCAAGTTTCTCAAACAAACTGAATGGTGTAGATTTTGACGAAACATTTTTTGTGCTATACAAGAAAGCTTATTGGTGCAAGGTACTTCAACAAAGGTTTTGCTTCTGCGAGTCCTACTCCAATCCCTACAGAGTGGAATACTGCCCGTGACACCGAGGGCCACGGTTCCCACACCTTATCTACAGCTGGTGGTAGCTTTGTTCCTGGAGCGGGTATTTTTGGTAATGGGAATGGAACTGCTAAAGGTGGATCGCCAAAAGCTCACGTGGCTGCTTACAAAGTATGCTGGCCTTCAGATAACGGTGGATGCTTTGATGCAGATATCTTGGCAGCTTTTGATGCTGCCATAGGTGATGGAGTTGATGTGATCTCAATGTCGTTGGGTCCAAGTTTTCCTGTAGAGTTTTTGCAAGATGCAATGGCCATTGGCTCCTTCCATGCCATCAAGAAAGGCATTCCCGTCGTTGCTTCAGCCGGCAATAGCGGACCAGATGCTGGGTCCGTAGCTAATGGGGCTCCCTGGTTGTTTACGATTGGTGCTAGTACACTGGATCGTGATTTTTCAGCCACTGTTACTCTTGGCAACAAGAAGTTTGTCAAGGTATTTGTAAAGAACTAGGATTATCTACCATAATTGTCTGTCATTAAGCCTATCAGTGGTACTATGCCGTTAAAATATTGTTGAAACTTGGAACTAAAACACACTCAATAACCTTATTCTCGTTTCAGGGATCGAGTGTTGCAAGTAAAAGCTTACCAGCTGGGAAATTCTATCCATTGATCAATGCCGCAGAAGCAGGGCTTCCTACAGCATCATCTGCAGATGCGTAAGTAACTACTCTAATCTACAAATATCACAATTCAGGAATGTCGAACATTTATGTAGTTTGCAAATCAGTGGGTTAGCCATATCGTTGATTTGCATGAAACTGTGCAGTCAGCTATGCCAAAATGGAACACTTGATCCCAAGAAGGTTGCAGGGAAGATTATAGTATGCCTTCGAGGAATAAACAGTAGAGTAGTAAAAGGACATGAGGCTGAGCTTGCAGGTGCCGTTGGGATGATATTGGCAAACAATGAAGAAAGTGGAAGTGAACTTTTGTCCGATCCTCATGTGCTCCCCGCTGCCCACCTCACGTTCACTGATGGTCAAGCTGTAATGGACTACATCAAGTCGACCAAGTAACAATCCTTTTTGTTCTGTTTTTCACAGCTTGCTCCCTTTCACCTAAATCCTGTCAATCTCAAAGGCTATTGGAGACTTACGCATGCTCTTTATGCACATTGAAATAGAAATCCTACAGCATCAATTAGTCCAGTACATACAGATTTAGGAGTCGTGCCGAATCCTGTGATGGCTGCATTCTCATCAAGGGGACCTAGTGTAATTGAGCCAGCAATACTTAAGGTTGGTTCAATTGTACGATCTCTTGTCATTCATTGCTCTCGATATGAACTATCCATTATTTTCCAATTCTCTCTTGCAGCCTGATGTCACTGCACCTGGGGTTGATGTAATCGCTGCTTTCACGGAAGCTATAGGGCCATCTGAACTACCTTTTGACAAGCGTCGGACACCTTACATCACCATGTCCGGCACTTCAATGTCATGTCCTCATGTTTCCGGCATTGTTGGCCTCCTTAGAGCTATCCATCCAGATTGGAGTCCCGCTGCTATTAAATCTGCAATCATGACAACAGGTGCGTACTTTTGATCAATTTAAACTGGCAAAATCTGCAGCATCTTGTTATAGCTCTGCTAATTGGACCGAATTCGTGTTTTTTAATCTGCGCAGCAAAAACAAAATCTAACTCCAAGAAGAGAATACTCGATGCTGATGGCCAACCTGCGACACCATTTGCATATGGTGCAGGACATGTGAATCCAAATCTTGCAGCAGATCCTGGCCTAGTTTATGACACGAACGTGATTGATTACCTCAACTTCTTATGTGCCCATGGCTATAACAGTACCTTCATACTAGAATTCTCAGGTGTGCCTTATAAATGTCCTGAGAAAGCTAGCTTGGCTGAATTCAACTATCCTTCAATCACAGTACCTGATCTTAATGGCCCAGTAACTGTTACTCGCCGAGTAAAGAACGTAGGGGCTCCGGGCACATACACAGTCAAAGCCAAGGCACCACCTCAGGTTTCAGTGGTTGTTGAACCTTCAAGCTTGGAATTCAAGAAAGCCGGTGAAGAGAAGATTTTCAAGG
Organism: Populus euphratica; assembly: GCF_000495115.2. Classification (NCBI taxonomy): domain Eukaryota; kingdom Viridiplantae; phylum Streptophyta; class Magnoliopsida; order Malpighiales; family Salicaceae; genus Populus; species Populus euphratica. Next base: position 738,162 of record NW_011499933.1, read on the forward strand.
TTACTTTTAAGCCTGTAGTGAATGGAACGCCGAAAGACTACACCTTTGGGCACCTTACGTGGTCAGATAGCAACGGCCATCGTGTCAGGAGTCCTCTTGTGGTGAAGCATGCGTAGATGTTCATTGTAGATGACAATTTCAGTACACACAACTGTACTTTCATCTATAATCTTCCCACTGATTCAATTCAATTTTTTTCCCTCCATTATTTTTCATGTAATTTTCCCATACCATGAATTAACAACATCCTAAAAGGAGTGGGGGAAGTATTGTTCACCTCCACACACTCATAGGCACAATAGATTTTCTGTGCCCGTGAGTTTTTTTTTTTTATTATTGTCCCTTTTCTTCTTCTTCTTCTTCTTCTTTTTTTTTATTATTATTGTCCCTTTTCTTCTTCTTCTTCTTCTTCTTTATTTTGCTTTTTAAGGGCTTAATTGAAGCTTAATTTAACTAAAATTATTTTTAAAAAAATGAAAGACATAGAACCAAAACGTAAATGAGATGGATGATGTTTTAAAACTTCTCAGTGAAATGTTAACTTAGTTATCATACTTTCCAAATTATAAAAATTCATTCCCTCTAACTTTCAATGATTTAGAAAACAACCACTTTTGTATTATTTTCTTTATTTTTTTAAGTTCTAGGTTTAAGAGAGAAGAGAAAGTTGTTGTATTCTAACAGTTAAAAAAAAAATATTATTGATATTGATTTGATTTCAACCATCAAAATAGTTTATTGTAGTATTTACAAGTTTTATTTGGTAAACAGAGCTCACCTAAGGTATTTTTTTCACCTTCAAATTATTTAAAAAAATATTTGAGCTTGGTATTTTTGTTTTTGATTTATTTCAAATTTTTAAATATTTTTTTAGGTTTTTTAGACTATAAATGAATTTATTTAGGTGTTTAGGATATTTAGTTGTTTTGTAAGTGTTTAGTGTCAAAACAATTTATTGAAAATGAGTTTGTAAGGCCTAGTAATGTTTGGCTTTTTTATTTTAATTTTGATTTTTTTTAATTGATGCCTTTTTTAATATGTATTTTTTAAAATAATGTTATGATTTATATTTAAATTAATACCTATTCTCTTTGATTTTTTTTATTTAGCATTTTTTAAATAATGCTTAATTTTTTAGTTATTTTATATGCATTTAATTTTTGAAAATATTATTCTAATTCATCTATAAAAAATATTTTATATTTTATATAAATGAAATTAATTTTTAAAAATAAAAATATATTTATTTTTTTAATGATATTTTTAATATGTATAACTTTACATGATTTTTTTTCTTTTATTGTATTAAATACAATTAAGTCAAAGTCTCATGCTGTTAGGGTAAATATCTCCATCTCCATATCTCTCTTAATTTTTCAAATTTTATCTTTATTTATTATTAATAATATTTTATTTAAATTGATTCCTGTATAAAGTTTTCAATTAATACTTAGAAATTTTTTCATGTAAAAACAAAAAACGTTGGATAACCCTATATATTTTTTTATTGAAAAAAATATATGGTCTGTAGCAGAGTATGGGTTAATTAGCCAATACAAACTAGAGGAGATTCCTTGAGGCCTAGTTATAAGACTTAGTCTCACATGCAGGTCAACCCAAAATCTCGACATTCATTCAAAGTTTTATACAAGGTTAGTTCAGTAGTCCATTCACTAGATAGTAGGCAGTCTTTGCTTTGAAGATGAACGATCATTCATTTCTCTGTTTTATATCTAATGATGAACAATTCCTCTTGCAGCCTGATTTCACTGCACCTGGGGTAGATGTAATTGCTGCTTAAACTGAAGCTATAGGGCAATCTGGCCAGCCATTCGACAAGCATCAGATTGTCAATGGCCTCCGAGCAACTCCATTTGCACATGCAGCAGGACACGCGCAACCAAACCTTGCAGCGGATCCTGGCCTAGTTTATGGCACAACCGTGAATGATTACCTCAACTTCCTATGTGCCCATGACTATAACAACGCCTCATAGCTAGAGTTCTCAAATGGAAATCATACATGTCCCAAGGATTTTACTTTAGCTGACTTCAATCAAAATTCCTTGTCTGAATGCCCCAGTAACTGTCACTCGCCGCGTAAAGAATGTTGGAGCTCCAGGCACATACACGGTAACTAGTAAGGCACCAGCTAAAGTTTCAGTATTTGCTGAGACTAAAATCTCGACATTCATTCGAGTTTTTCTGCTTATTTTTCTACATTATGAATATAAATCCGACATTCATGTCTATGGAAAAGCTGGAGTTGTTTCTGAACCTATTCTAGAAGGCTGCCTACATCGTACTGGATTTAGCTGGAAGTGAAAGAGTGGACAAATCAGAAGCTGCTGGACCATTCAATCCTTTCCTTTTCCTTGAGCAGGAACGATAACAACACTAAGTAATATTTTCCAGCTAGAGTGCCTGTCAACAAATTCATTGCTTTCATGCCATTGATCCCATCAGCAGACAACAGCTCAAAGTCTCCCATTTGCTTCCTAAATTAACATCTTAGTTTAAGGTTTAAATCTTAATTAGTTCAAGAATCCTTTAACATATTTTCTTAATTATCAAACCAAGTCTTTCATTTTCAACTTGAAGATGTGGATTAGCATTAACTAAACTAAATCAGAACATTTGTGAATACAAATTCAATGGGAATTTAATATAGAATATCACAATTGTATAGCTAAATTTTATATCTTTCTTGTAGTCAAAAAAATTTGGACCAAGTCCAATTAGAATATGATTTAAGCTAAATTTTTTAAAAATAATAAATAAAGCTAATTGAAAAATTAGATTAATCAATGACCCGCTTAATCAAACACTTGTTAAATTTTTTTGAAAAAAAAACAATATAACATTTTAATCTAAAAAAAAAAAAAGGATTAACCTACTAATCTATTTAGGAAGCTAGTTAGAAGAGAGGCCTAAGTGTGTGTTTGTTTTAGGGAGTGTTTGTTTTAGTTTTTGTGATTGAGATTATGGTTAGGTATAATCTATTTATGCACAAAACTCAACCATAAAAGCTAATAATTTTTGTTTTTTATAGCTTTTTTAATGGGTCCCATCTCAAACTACAACTCTTACCTCTTGTTTTAGAGATAAGAGTTGTGGTTTGAGGTGGGATCTACAGTTAAGTTTTGTGCATAAATAAATTATACTCAATCACAAAAACTAAAACAAACACTCTATAAACAAGTTAAAGCCCACTCAACAAAAAGGAGACAAAACGGCGTTGTATTTACAAGCGTATAAAAATAGCTATAAAGCCACGTGATTCGCTCCTTTTATTTGACAAAACCCTAATCTTAACCCTTCGGAGAGGAGATTTTCAACATCTGCAGCCCAAGCAGAGAACGACTGCAAGGAGACGGTGTTGAATTTCATAGTATCAAAATTAGAAGGTAAGTGCTTTTCTTTTTCGTTTTTGTACTGTTTCTTATTGGATTAAAAAAAAAAATAATTTGTATCGATTTTATGTTTTCTTTGTTTTGTTGATGGGAAAAATCTAAACTTTCTATGGAAAGATGAAAACTCTTTTAAGGGTTTGGTTTTTTGAGTTCTGTTTTTGAGGTTTTGTATGTTCAATTGATTTGACTTGTGAAATAAATGTAACTTTGAGGATTATCGTTTTGATGTAATGGTTAATGCTAGTGCATATCCTGGATCTTTTGTATTGTTTTGTATGGTAAATTGATACACTTGTTTCCGTTTTTTCTTTTATTTTTGAGAAAATTTAAGAAGATTCTGTATCTAATATGGTGTTCTGTAGTTTCAATGTTTATGTCAATCTTAATGATTAAATCATGGTAAATGTTTATGTTAATCTTAACGATAATCACGGTTTTACAGCAAATTGAATAATTATGTTTGTGCTTATTCATCTTGTTTTCATAAATCAAACTTCTTACTTATTTTCAATTTTCATAAGTTGAAGAAGATTCCATCTTGAACTTGTATCTAATATCCCAAGTTTGGTGTTGGTGCAGTTAGAATGCAGTCCAGCAAAGCCCCTGCACCAATGGAAGTTGAAATAGCTCCACGTGAACAGAAGTATGAGGGCGCTTTGCCTGCAAAGCCAAAGTTTGAGCCTTTGAAAGCTCATGAGATGTCTGATGGTCGAGTTCAGTTTAGAAAAGTCTCGGTCCCGCCACATCGGTATTCACCCCTTAAAAAAGCATGGATGGAAATCTACACTCCTGTATACGAGCAAATGAAGATTGATATCCGTATGAACCTCAAAGCCAGAAAGGTTGAATTGAAAACTAGATCAGACACACCTGACGTAAGTAACCTACAAAAGTGTGCAGATTTTGTGCATGCTTTCATGTTAGGTTTTGATGTGATAGATGCCATTGCTCTTTTGCGTTTGGATGAGCTCTATGTTGAATCTTTTGAAATTAAGGATGTTAAAACACTACGAGGTGAGCATTTGTCTCGGGCCATTGGGAGACTGTCTGGTAAAGGTGGCAAAACAAAGTTTGCCATTGAAAACGCTACCAAGACAAGGATTGTGATTGCAGACACCAAGATTCACATACTAGGATCTTTTCAAAATATCAAAGTTGCAAGGGATTCTCTTTGCAGCCTCATCTTAGGGTCCCCTGCTGGAAAGGTATACTCAAAACTTAGACAAGTTACGGCTAGATTGGCAGAGAGATTTTAATCATTTTTGTGGTGCTGAGTACCATAGTGTAATTCGGCATGAAATTTTTGGGTGGGGATGTCGTATCAGCTGTGTCAAAAACCAGGGGATTCATTTTTCGTTTTGTACTTGCAATGGATTTAACTTCATTTACTCTTATTCCTATGCCAATGGTTGTTGTTGTTAACAGCTTAACTCTATTCAGTAAGCTTGCTGCTCGAACTATTCATAGTGCATTACTGTTGATATGGCCTATCGTAAAACAATAAATCATCAAGTATTGATGCCTTTTTTTCCTGTCTTCCATCAACAATTTTGCTCCTGCATGGAATAGCTTGAGAACTTGAATTAGGGCTTCGTAAAATTTTCTTTGCAACTGCATTGTAGCTTGTCTGTATCCAATAGGGAATGTCGTCAATTGAAAAGCTCCATGGCCATGTAGTAGACCGAGCATTCATAATATAATTCATGATAGTTTTTGCTTTAGATTAGGAAACCGGTTGCTAAACCTGGTAACGGTAGAACTCCATGCAAATAAAAGAAAAATTATTACTACATGAATCAGGTACTTTGTTAAGAGGCAGTTTTCAGGCAATCGCAAGGCAAGAAAGAAATTCATCTTGGATGATGCGCAGAGCAACTCTTATGTTCTCACAACAATTTCCAGGAGCTAAAACTTATCCGGCTTATTGCCAATCTCTTAATTCTGCAAAGAATAGGGGCGGATGTAAAGCCGTATCCTTATAATCCATGGTCTAAGGTCACCGATTTCTACTAAGGGTCTGATTTCTATTAAGGTTCCGTTTACGAATATAGTGTAGTTAAAATTTTATTTTATCCAAAAGTATTGTAAGGATTGAGCTAATTAACACACCATATAATCACAATGATTATAAAAAAAAATTGTGGTTTAAAAAAATAAAGAAAAAAAATTATAGTTTTTTTTTAAAAAAGTTACAATCATAAAAACTAGTATAATATCAACCACAAACTTAAAAACCCAGAGTTTAGAGACATTTAATAAAATTGTGTTTGACATCATATCATTATTATATTACTATTATAATTATTTTTTAAAATATTTTTTGCTTTAAAATATAACATAATAATATTTTTTTATTTTTAAAAATTTAATTTTAATATTATCACATTAAAACAATAAGAACTTAAAAAAATAATAATTTAAAGAACAAAAATCAAAATCTTTGAGGGCCACATAAACAAACGGTCACTAAGTCTGCTTCTCATTTGAATTGCAAGACTTGTTTTGAGGGTTATAGATTGTTCAAATCAAATTCTGTTTGGTACAAAGCTTCTTCAATTTGTAAAGTTATTAGATTACCAAAATGAATATGGTTCCCACAATAAATAATCGTTGAAAGAACAAGTTAATCTTCAGCCGCCAAAAAGAAATCCAGCAGCCTGTTCTTCATTTCCATCAAATAATCTAAGTGCTTGTATAACTGCCTCTCTTCCAAACCCTAGCTCAACAAGCTTTGCAACTTTAGCTTCAAAGTCAGGTCCCTGGCCAGCCAATATGAGAGAAAACTATTATTGACATTCAAATTGGCTTGATAGAGTAAAGACGTTAAGATAGATTTTAACAGAATGCGTGGTCAGCTTGAGAATACTGAAGGAAAGAACTGTTCAAGTAAAAGCTCAGACTAAACTTCCCACAGGAAACAAAGCAGAAAGATAACCAAATGTTGATTCTTTTTACCTGTGTCGCACCACCACTTGCAACTCCTGTGGAACACCGAGGGAAAAGATTTAGTTAGGAAATCAAATTCATTGACAGCCTAGGTAATCTAAGACAGACCTGTGATGATTAAAACACAGCTATCTACAATTGCATAATTTATAACCCAGCAAATTAGTTAGATTACTTATAATTGAACAGGTAGTTCATATTGAAAATACCAGCAGGATGTATCCTGACAACATCATATATCATATCACAAGAACTAACCAGAAGATTGACCTCCAGCTGGTGGATCATTCTTCTTCACTGTTGTTCCGGATGTCACCTGAAAAATCAAGATGGATCAAAGCCAAAACTTTAGCTTTTAAATTAGTAGCAGATGTCAGCATCAATTCATAAAATCACATGATTTATGTTTGAGATAACCATTGATATTCTAAGCTTTTCTCCCGTAAAACTCCTAGATATTGCTTGAAATACAGGAATGTAACTCTAAGCGTTTTCTCTTCTGCAAAGCCCATCATTCTTGTCTCACAAGCAAAATAAAGCAAACAACCGGTGACATCAAGAAATTATGGTGTCCATTTCAGAAATTATCCAAAATTAAAGCATACAACCGGCTCAAAGAGGAGGGTATTTCTTCAGTGTTTGAAAACAGCTCAAAAAATCAGATTAAATAGCAACCTATCAGTAACAAGGATCTATTTCAGTAATAAAATATAATTAAGACAAGACTTACTGGGTTTCCAGAGCTGGATGCTTCTTTTGAATACCTCTCTTCATCAAGAAAACGAGAAGGAATGTCCTTTTCTGAAACAACACAGCTTTAAGTTCTCGAGTGGAAAAAGAATTGACCACTTAAATGCTTTCTCAAATAACTGAAAGAAATCAAGCATATAGAAGAAAAACGGTCATCATTACAAAATAAAATGCAAATACAGAAGTTCAACCTTGCAGAAATGGTACAGAAACTTCTCCACCACCCATTCTCAAAACATTCTCCTTTAAATCAATAATACACTGCATGAACAGGCTAGAATTAGAACAAATTCATCCAGGTAAACTTCTACAGCCAAAGGTCCAAATTGCCATCAATAAAAGACAAAGTGATGGTGGTACCTGGTGCTTGCGGAGCATATCAAGCCCAAAGAGGAATTCCATGTTAGGAGCATCCAGTACCATGAAGGAACAAGGATAAAATATATTCCCAATCTAGAGGAATAAAAAGAAGAAAACAAGGAGATTGGAATCAGCTTCAAGCATAGTCTGTTGAGAGTGACAGTAAAACATGATGAACAAAAGATAGCACAAGAAAAGTTCTTCAGTTAAACAGAGAGGTGCAATACTTGATCATACAAAGGAGAAATATGAGCATAACGAGATAAAAAATCTGCATGCACGTCAAAGTATGCATGCCCAATAACCTTGAACAATTTTAACGACTGTACAAACTTTTGTAAGAAAAATAATGGAGATACAAATTGGGAGAGAAGCGAAAGTGGTTAATTATCAAATATAAAAATGTAAATCCCAAAGAAGAGGAAATAAAGAGTACAAATCGGTTAAAGTATCCATGTATGACCAAACAGCCAGTATTAGATTAAGAATTGATAAATAGCAGTTTCTCACTTATTTCTCATGTTAAAAGTACTTTGAAAATAATACTGTAAAATAGCCTCATACAGAAACAAGTGTCTGTGCAAACACATACATTTAAACAAGCATGTGTAACACATACATTTAAACAAGCATGTACACACACTGAATGACAGCAAGTAGAAACTGCATGTATGACCACAAGAGACTTTAAGCAAGAAATGATTCCCCGATGATATACCTTGATTGGAGCTACATGAATACGACCCAATATCTCCGATTGTCCAACTCCATGAGCAATGCCTTTGTATCGTTGATCTAGAAGTCTCAACAATCTGAATAGATATGCCAACAACAAAACAGGTTACCCTCCATGTTAATCTCTTGCGAGTATGTGAACATCACTAATGAAAAAGAACTGTAAGCAACCATTAAATTAAGATATGTCCACTTGATAGAATCAAAATAATGCTAATTAGAAACATGCAGGCAGTCAAAACCCAGATTGCTATTTAAGAGATAACTTGACAAGAAAACGTAAAGGACTTCGATATCCAACCATGTAACCTCAAAAGTTGACCAATAGAAAAGGAACGAGTGCATAAGAAGAGCAAATACCCGCATCGCTCGGCACAGCTTTTTGATATTATCGTGGACTGAGCACCACTATCAACGAATGCCTGAAACAAAAAGAGAAATCAGTATATCTATAATCACACAAGCTCAATGCTCCCATGAGAAAACTAATCAAACCATGCAGAAAAATTCAGTGTTGGTCCCAGTCATAGATGAGAGCTGTTTTGGGGAATAAATGAAGATTACAAGAAAAACACGCAAACACATGATTATGTTGAAAGAATACAAGGACAGCAAATCAAACACTATGTATTGAAAGAAGATTACAAGACTGTCTCTACCTTTAAAGGGACACCATTAACCTCCATGTCAACATACAACATAATCTGAAAGGTTAAAGAAGAAACTTTAAATTTAAGAGCCAATAATCAAACTTCAATTGTACTGCACTAGGTTGAAAAGCATACATACCACCCTGGCAAAAGCTTCAGGGTTGTATTCCAAGGCCGCTGCCCAGTTCTCGTCAATTCCTTTCTGCATTTGGAATTAGCAGGAATTGAAAACATCAAAACAGACTGAAAGAAAAAAGCATCTGGAAAAAAAAAATGCCATGATAATCAGTAGTGGAAGCCTTTGAGAAGGCTATATATATTGCTGTATTGCAACCATAATAAAGAATTCATCTCCCAGAAATGGAAGGGCAAGACACACATCATGTCCTTGCATAGCATATAACCACTTTTTAAAAAAAGAAAAAAACATGAAGAAGAAGAAGAAAACGAGTTGATTTCTAGAACTTTAGACAGTAAAAAATCCATTCTTGACTTCATATTAGTTGTGCAATCACAGTAGCCACAATAATACGAGTTGATTTCTAGAACTTTAGACAATAGAAACCCCATTCTCGACCTCACATTAGTTGTGCAATCACAGTTACCAAAATAGTACAACAGGATAAGAGCATCCAAGTACTTTTAGTAAGTTGTTGCTGACACCTTTGCCATTACAGAGTTAAATAATACTCACCTGACGAATGGCAGCTTCAATTTTCTTTTGTGCCTCTACGTCAAAGGGATCTGCTTCAAGGAGGGCCTATATCCCAAACCAGAAAGAATATAGGTAAATCATCTCCTTAAGTCAACATTTACGATAGATTTCTATTTGAAATAACATAATTATATGGTGGAATATTTTTCTTAAGATAAAAGGGCATGACGCAATAGATAACATAGGGAGCCACCAGTAAAAGCTAGTACTCACAAATTCCTCTTCTTGTTGACGTCGTAATTCAGATCTTTGGCGATGGCGTTGCCTAAGAAGTTCCTGCAGCTTGTTGAGATCGTTTCCAAGAACAGCTTGGGCAAGTTCAGGATCAGCCTGTTGCGACATAAATTGATGGCATCAGACAATCACTTATCGCACCATTGTAAGAAAAAATAAAAGGATTAGGAGACATGCAATGGACACTACAGACAAGCCAAGAATGATACTTCTTTCGACAGGGAATCAGTTATCAGATTGCAAGATATTTCTCATCTGAACTAAAACATTAAAATCAACATGAAATTGCACCAACACTCCAGATTCAGAAGGGTGAAAGGAAAAACTGAACAAAAAAATGATCCATCTTACCTGAAATAGTTGAGCCATTGTATTAGAATCACTTCGAAGGTGCTGCTGGAAAGCTCCAGGGTTCACAGCAGATCCATCAGGATTTAAGCCAAAATTATTGGAGGGGGCACTGAAAAAAGTGCACGATTTTCATCATTTAGCATGAAAATGTGAATACCACAACAATTTGAACAAATATACTGACGTTAGGATCACCAATGCTCATATTGAACAAATGGATCCATAACTAAAATGATAAACTACAAAAACTAAACCAAAATCTAAAATTTCATGAATCACAACAGCAGTCAATCTGAAAGTTACCAAACTACAAAAGACCTAGACAATGTTCCAAAATTCCAGGAAAAAACAAGACAGGTCAAATCCGAGCAAGGAATTTAACTGGTAAAAAAATACAAAAAAAAAGTGTAAATACCTAATAGCTGCAGAATTAGAGACCATCATGACCAAATCCTCATCCTTAACACCCAATGCACTTAATTTATCATTATTCTTCATCTCCCTCCCATTATATAGGAGCTGCTGCTGCTGGAGTGGCACCTGCGTCTACTCTCACATCAAAACAAAACAAAAATCAATACTTTGAATGCAAACCCAAAATTGCACAATTACCACGCTTCAATTAAAACTATACAAGTCCAGTGTAAAAATAAGGTGAATTGGATTCCAAGAATAGAAAAGCTCGGAACTTTGGGTGCTCTCACACCATACAAAATCAACAATAACAATAAAGATACAAAACTTTTCAATAATTAAACTTCGGAGAAGGAACATATACCGATTAATGAACACATTACGAACAAATTTGAATTGGGTTTTTCAAAACAAGATTAGTAATTTCGAGCAACCCGATTTCTCTAACCATATAAGAGAGAGAGAGAGAGAGAGAGAGAGATCTTTCACCTCTACTTCAAGTAAAGCTTTCACGTTTTCAACCTGCAATCAAATAAATGAATGGTAAGCATGTGTATTATTCAAATGACTGGAATAAACAAAAGGGGTTTAGAGATTAATGATTACAGATTCATGAGGGTCAACTTCAAGAGATATGATCTGTTCACCTATTGTCATTACAGTGATTCTCATGTTTCTTTGGTAGGATTGGATCTCTTTGGTAGTTCGGTGTTTTTTCTTTTCTGGGTTTTCAAGTTTGCGTGTCGTTTCTTCTTTTATGTAGGAGTGAGTGCTTGTACTTAAGGTTGCAAGGAGCTAAAGATTTCTTCGAGGAGAAGGAGGTGGGCTTTTGTCGATTTTGTGACTTGTGAGATAAGTTGGTTTAGGTTTTTTTTTTAAATTACAAGGATGTGGTTTGGATTAAGATGTTTATTGCTTTTTAGTAGACCTTAATTTAGTCACTATCTTACATACTCATTCTTAATTAGGTCCCAAACCTCTAAATTTTTCATGGATGAACAATTTTGAAGTGGTTTTTCATCATTTCAAATAGAAAAGCGCATGTCTTTCTTTCCTAATTATTTCTACCTTTTCTATTTCAAAACACTAATTAGATGTTAGCGATAATGATTAGGTGTGATTATGACGAGGTTATGAAAAGAACTTCACATGTAAATTGATCGGTAATGTCAGCTAATTTCGAGAGTTGCAGTAAAAACGTCAATGGTCACCAATCTTCCCTAATTCTTTTCTTTTGATCGTCTCCACCCACCTTCAATGCCACCACTCCCACTTCAGATCTGCTATCAAGAGCTGTTAATTTACTAACCAGACATCTTTTTACAGCAAAAGATGGGGAATCCGCTAGAAGGAGCATTGTCCCAGACCCACCGCTATTGAACTTTTCTAAAAATCTGGTAATCCCATTTTGATGCAGTGATCTTTTAGCTGCATGGTCTGCATGTTTTTAATTATTTTTGTATTTAGACAAGTTATTTTTCGTTCTGTTTTTTTTTTCCCAGTATGAGCAAGATTTTGAGACTGCTAGCAAACAATTTCCATTTCATGGGCATGGATAACTTTGTTGCCTTTCTGCTGGCCTAAATGGATCTTGTCGTGGTAGCTCTGCATGTTGTTATTGTCAAAGACTTCTAAATGACCATCAAAACTAACAACAACCGTAGCTTACAATGGATTAGTTCTGTCCTTTAATGTTTTGTTTTGCATTTCTTCTATGTTGTTGCTCTCATTACTTGCCTTGCATGGTGCTTTCAGTTGTTTCATGTTATAAGAACAGTTTTTCAGATGGATAAACAAAGGTTATCAAAATTAGAACCCAAGAGTAACCCGCTGTGATCTATTGGTTGTCCCAGATTTGTGCAGGAAGTTGTTTACACGGGGGCTTTCTATATTATTTTGCTACATGTTATCACTGTCATAAATTTTAACGTCGAGGGACAACCACCGCTCAGCTAGAAATAGCGATTGAAGCATGCATGCTTGTAATTTCACAATATTATTAAACGTGCATTGAGAGCATAGAAACAAAAACAGAGAATTTTATAGATAATGCTCGCATACACTTACAATGCACAAGTCAAGGTTATAGTCACCAGTAACACATTATGTAACTATATTAAAAGAAAGTTTCAAGAAAATATTACATTTATGGAATATAATTATAAATTTTATTTTATTCTAGATGATATTTTAATCAATATTATAATTCTAGATAATATTTTATTTTATTCTAGATGATATTTTAATCAATATTATAATTCTAGATAATATTTTATTTTATTCTAGATGATATTTTAATCAATATTATAATTCTAGATAATATTTTATTTTATTCTAGATGATATTTTAATCAATATTATAATTCTAGATAATATTTTAGTCAATATTTTAATTTTATAATTTGAACTCCAATCATACACATGCACTCATGCCTACAATATTTTGCTCAATTTTAATATTAAAAATACACCTTAACTAATTAAATTCTAAATTTATTTTTAAAAAATTATTAATTTAAATTTTATAGTTTTAGAGCCAACTTATATAATTATTAATTTTAAAATTTATAAAATTAATTAAAATATATATCACGAATATCTAATAAATAGATTTGATGTTCAAGCTATGTACATATTCAAATTTATTAGAAAGTAGCAGGAAATCTTAAGAATTCATTTGGTATAACAGTCAAGCGAGGCTGGAAATGCAAAAGCATCAATCTGATTGTTCTTGGTACCATCTAACCTAGCTTAGGCACGATACGATGTAGTGTGATATATATATATATATTATCTTAAGTATATATTTAAAATTCAAAAATATTTGGGTAGCCAACACATCTACCATTAAGGGATTTTGCTTGAAATCTCAGTTAAGAAAATGATGTAATTTACAATATTGACCCTTTTCTACCAAACACTGGCCCATTGTAACATTGACCTTTTCCATCATTGGAAAACCAGAAAGCAAGAAAGTGAAATAGAATTACAAAGAACTGATGCAGTTCTTCAGTTATTAGTTGAAAGGACTTGGCCCCTGGATCTCTAGTCACCACGATCATAATCATCAAACAAATAGTACTAAAGTAATTCACTGTCATTGACATCAAGACCAGATCAACAAACAATTAATGTACTAGGATAAATGAATTTAATAAAAAAATGCCAATAAACAATCTCATCACAGATTCCTAAAACAATCAGGGCACATAAAGGGACTCGGAACGCTAAAGAAAACCATCACAGCAGCAGAATGAGAGAATTCTTCTTGTCCCTAGAAAGAGCCAGGAGGGGGGGCTGGGAAACCCAAGAAAGGCCTCGAAGCCTTGCTGCCGCCGCCGCAAAAGGAGCCAATAGCGTTAGGATCACAAACATCAAGGTGATCCTTCAACTTGTGAAACCCATTCTTGAAAACTCCAAAACCGAACGATAAGCCAATCAAGATCACCACTAGTATCAAGCATGTGCACAGCATGCACATTCGACCTCCACAGCACATCTTTCTTAATGAGGGTTTCTTGTTTTGCTTGGATCTCGATCGTTCTTGGTTGTGAAACAAGGGAGTTATATGAGAAGGGGAGAGGGAGTCGAGGGGTGGTTTGTTTTGAGATCGTGAAAACGTGAAAGCAAGGTGGGTGGAGGGTGGTGGGCTTTGGTTTCTGGCTAATGGTGGAAGATATGGACGTGATGTGTTTGTCGTGTTCGCTTCAAGGGAAACTAACTAATATTGAGTGAAAGGAGAGTTGATGCGGTGGATTGGTTGAGTTATCATAATTGTTGAGCTGTTTTTCCCGTATTCAGTGTAGAATTCCGCGGGGGTTGTGGACTGTTTTAGCAATGTGATAATTGGCAGATGGTATTTTTTAAAAAAAAAAGTTTTAAAATAATATATTTCTTAAAATTTATTATTACTTTAGCAACTCAATACAATCTAAAACTATTAAAAAATAATTTAAAAAAAAAAGTTAAATTACTCAATACTCTGAAAAGCATGGGAAAATTAGTGTAGTTCTTCCCATGCTTTTTAGCCTTTCCCTATTATTATTATATTATTATATTATAATTATGATCAAATATACTGAAAAGCATGAGCTATCTTCTTCTTTTTATCTCTTTTTCTTCATTTTTCTATGCCTTTATAGCTTCTTCTTTTTTGCTTTTTTCTTTGTATTTTTTAATGAATTTTTTTGCTTAATTTAGTTTGTTAATGTTAATTTTTTATTTATTTAATTATAAGACTTTCATGACACAAATCTCATATTTGATAAATTAATGTGATTTAACAAGCTAACTTAATTTTTTTTCTTTTTAATTAATTTTTTTGTTTAGTTTATTTTATTAATGTTAAATTTTTTTCTATTTAGTTATCAAATTTTCATGACACGTATCCTAGATTTGACGTGTTAACCTAGTTTGATGAGTTAGCCCAATTAATTCTGGTTAACCCATCAATTTTTTTTTTATTTAATTATCAATTTTTCATGATATAAATCTCAGGTTTGACGGGTTAACTTTATTTAAAAGGTTAATCCAGTTAATTTAGATTTTTTTTATTCATTAGTTTTTTTCTTCCTATTAGTTTTTTTCTTTGTTTTTTAATTAATATATTTAATTATTACACTTTTATAACATAACTTTATAGCCAGACCCACATCCAATGCTTTTTGGTCCGGTGTTGTAGTCATATTCCCTTAAACTTAAACTTGAGTCATGTATGTTTAATATTATTATAAATATTATTCTTGAGTTAAGCGTTGCAGCTAATTTAGATTTTTTCTCTTTTTATTCATTAGTTTTTTTCTTTCTATTAGTTTTTTTTAACTAATCTATTTAATTATTGTGGACTGTCTACAGTGAAAAAACTTATGTCTTTAATTTATTTTTTTATCTATAGTTTTTTCATATTAATTGTTTTCTATTTAATTATTAGACTTTCACGGCATGGATTCCAGGTTTGACGGGTTAACTTAGTTTGATGAGTTAACTCAATTAATTTATATTTTTTTCTTTTTCTTTAATAGTTTTTTTCTTCCTGTAGGTTTTTTTCTATTTGCTTTTTCCTTTTTAATTAATCTTTTCTTTTATTTAGTTCACTAATATTAAATTTTTTTTCTATTTAATTATTACATTTTTATTATATAAATCCCAGATTTGATGAGTTAACTGATTTGGTGGGTTAACCTAATTGATTCAGATTTTTTTTTATTTTTCATCATTAGTTTTTTTTTTCGATTTCATATTTTAATATTATATACAATTCACAATGAAAAGGATGATGTCTTTAGCTCTTTTTTTTTGCTTTTTTTTTTCGTTTTACGCCTTTCATTATAGAGTGCACAATGCAATCTACAATGGAAAAGCTAATGTTTTTTTAATTAATTTTTTTATTTATTTTGCTGATATTAAATTTTTTTTATTTGGTTATCAGACTTTTATGACATGTATCTTAGATTTGACAAGTTATGTTAGTTAATTTAGATTTGTTTTTCCTTTTTCTTCATTATTTTTTTTCTTTTTATAAGTTTTTCTTCATTAGTTTTTTTTATTTTTAATTAATATTTTTTTATTTAATTTAATTCATTAATACTAATTTTTTTCTATTTAATTATCGGATACTGCCTTTAGTTTTTCTATCTTTTTTCCCTTTTGCCATTGCTATATCTTTGACTATGGACTGCACTGTGCAGTCCACAGTGAAAAAACTGATATTTTTTAATTAATTTTTTTCATTTAATTTATTATGTTAAATTTTTTTCTACTTAGTTATCAAATTTTCATGACACGCATCCTAGATTTGACGTGTTAACCTAGTTTGATGAGTTAGCCCAATTAATTTTGGTTAACCCATCAATTTTTTTCTATTTAATTATTAAATTTTCAAAACTAGAATCCAAGGTTTAATGGGTTAATCTGCTTTGAAGGTTAATCCAGTTAATTTATTTTTTTCTTTTTGTTCATTAGTTTTTTTATTAATCTATTTAATTATCATATTTTCATGACACAACCTTGCAACCAGATCCATATCCAAGGTTATTGAGTTTGGTATTGTAACTAGACCCACTTAAATTTGGTCATGCAAGTTTAATGTTATTATTGATATTATAAATATTAATCTTAAGTCAGATATTACAGCTAAATCCAAGATTTTTAGTTATAACTTTACAAAAATACCTAATATTTTTAAATTTTAATTTTTTTATATTTTTTATAAAAAAAAATTAACTAACAGCATCAAATGAGTCATCTACCTAATATCAATGTCAAGCACATACTATTTCACTAAACAATTCATAATTTTAGGACTCGTCTAGTTTGTTTTGGGTTCGAATCACTAAGTTATTAGATAACTTACGAGTCATGATGTCAATCTTTAGTTTTTAGTTTTTAGTTTTTTTTTTTTGTTGGATTCATACTCTTTTAATTAGACTAGATAGACAGTGGATTAACCCTCTAAATTAATTGGATTACGCTAGATATATATATATATATAAATTACAACCTAGCTCATTCTGAATTAAAAGTCTCATTCACATGTACATGTTAAAAATGTTATTATTATGTTTGAAATTGTGATGTGAGGTTATTTTTAAAATAATATTTTATTTAAAAATATATTAATTTTTTTAAAAAATTATTTTTAATTTAAATATTCATAGTATCAAAATAAATTAAAAAACATCAACAAGAAAATATTGATTTAATGTTTTTATATATTAAAAATACGAGAACAAAAACAAAAAAAAACGAAAACACTCTACACCTCTCTTTGGTCTAAAGGAATTTTGGGCATGTTTTGGGTTTTTCAAGCAATAAAGCATTTGGAGGGTAATGTTATGGGCTTGTTTGGTAACGTGGATAAAATTATTTTTTAGATTTTTTTATTTAAAAATATATTAAAATATATTTTTATTTTTTTAAATTTAAATTTAACTAATATCAAAACCATCCAAAAAATAAAAAAAAAATAAAATTTTAAAAAATAAAAAATCTTCAAAAAAAACTATTATACCACAATGTCAAACGAAAGGAGTATAATTATAGTACCTATTTGTGTGGAGAGGATAGACTTTTAAACATGTCAAATTTTGAATGGACACGAAAGTTGAGAAAATTTCTTGAACAAATAGGCTTGAAAGTTGAAGCTTAAACCTAAATGAAAATGTTTATTTGTATTTTTTAAAAAATTAAATTTTATTTGTTTTAAATTATTTTTTTATATTTTTAGATCATTTTAATATGTTAGTGTCAAAATAAGCCTTAAAAAATAATATAAAAATATAATTTTAATATATTTCCAAACAAAAAAATATTTTAAAAAGTAAACACTAGTAAAATATTAAATGGACTTTAATTTTAGTTCATTGTACATTTTGACAAACACATCACAGCGCATACTTTAATATACAACAATTTAGTACTAAAAATTAATCATTAGTTATTTGACCTGTGTTTGATCACGGGTCAAATAGTTTCTTTAGACAAAACAATTAAAAAGCTCATACATGTATTTAATTAAATATATCAAGAAATATTTGTGTCAATAAATACATAAAATAAAATGTCAGTGTGTCACACTATTCAATCACTTTGCTGCAAGTTAAATCTCTTTTAACTTAAAACAATTAATGTCTAGGTATTATTAACATGTTTTTTGATATCGAGTAAATAATACAACAAATAATCAAAAAGTTGATGCTTACATATAACAAATCAGAGTAAATATCACATGTATTAATAATAAAAATATAAGATCTCAAGCAAAAGAATAGCACAATGTTGCAATTAAACATAATTTTTCTAGTTTATAAATAATAATTTTCTAATAAAAAATAGAGTAAAGAAAAAAATTACAAAAAAATAAAAACAAAAATAAAAAAGAATGATATAAAATGGCCAAATGTAGAATAATAGATATTCAAAATGTAAAAAATAAAAAAATATTTTTTTCATAAAAAATGTGTAAAAAAATAAAGAAAAAACTAAAAAAATAAAGATAAGAAAAAAATAGTAATGGATAAATCAAGTATAAAATGACAAAAATATTAAGTATATAGAGAAAAAAACATCATAAAAACTTACTATCGGAAAAAAAAAACCAAGAATTATAATTTTGTCACTAATATAGTAAAATAATTTTTATAAACATGTTTTTTTAATATTAAATAAAAAATATAAAATCTCAAGTTTATTCGTAATGGAACAATTTTATAATTGTTATAGTAAAATATTTTTTTCTTTTAATCTTTATATAATATTTTATTAAAAAATTATAAAAAATACAAAACTAAATTACAAAAGGAATGCAAATAAGAATAAAAAGAATTATATAAATAGGTAAGTTGTGGAGTAAAAACTATTTAAAGTGTAAATAATAAAAAAATTAAGAAATTATGAGGAAATAAAAGAGTACTAAAAAATACAAGATAAAAACAAAAAAAAAATGATATATAGTCAAAATGTAAAATGATAAATATGTCTAGAAAAGTGGGGGTGTTAATCTAAGCAATTTTTTGTCTTCTAAAGAATAAAGAAAGATTTTAAAAAATCACTTGACGAATATTTATTGGAAATTCTTACATATAATTTTTTTTTAAAAAAAAACTACAAATTATATCCTATGACTTGATAAAACCAAAAACAAATATTCATCATAGTCCCTCATCTTCCCAAAACATATTTCTTAACCCTTTATAGATTATCCTTTTCCAATCCCCCCTCAAAAGTCAAAAAAAGAAAAAACCCCAAAACCCTCCTCTCCTGTTCTTTCTTTCTCACTTGTCTTCTTCTCCCTCTTCTACTCCCTTCCCTTCCTCTCCCCTCTCTCTCTCGCCATGGCATCCCCAAATCCTCAACATCAACAGCAACAACCGCAACCACAACCCCCTCCTTTTGACATGCACAAGTTCTTCATGCCCGCATCCACACCATCACCACCACCTCAAAACCCTTCTTCCTCACCTCCTCCTCCTCCTCCCCCCAATCTCATCATGATCCCTCCACCCCAACAAATCCCTCCCTCTTCTTACCCTCCATCCACTGGGACCCACCACTTCCCTCACTACCCCAACTTCCCGTTTCCCTTCCCACCCCAACAACAACAATTTCAACCTCCTTACCCTCTCCAACAAAACCCTAACCCTAGCAACCCACCTCCTCTTGCTAACCCCCAACGTTCCCTCTCTTATCCCACACCCCCTCTCACCCCAAACCAACAACTCCAAGACCGTTCTGGTGCCGAAATCATGGCACTCCTCCGCACCCCTCAAAATCAAGAACCCCCACCAATCCCACAGCCGGCCGCGCCTGCGCAAGATTTTTCTGGAGCTCTTAATAATAGTAATAATATTTTTTCGGGGCCTATTAGGATGCCTAGCAGTTCTAGTAGCAAGATGCCCAAGGGAAGGAGGGTAGCGGGTGAAAATGTAGTGTATGATGTGGATGTTAGATTGCAAGGAGAGGCGCAACCCCAGCTTGAAGTTACGCCTATAACTAAGTACTTTTCTGATCCTCAGCTGTGTTTAGGAAGGCAAATTGCTGTTAATAGGACTTATATTTGTTATGGGTTGAAGCAAGGGAATATTAGGATTCTTAATATTAATACCGCGCTGAGGTCTTTATTTCGGACTCATTCTCAGGTTAGGTTTCATTGATTCTTGTACGCTATTAAAGTGTTTTTTTTCTTGAGTTGTTTACGTGTTTTGGTGACAATGTGTGTGGGTTTTATCTGCGGTGTTTTAGAAATGAATGAAGTCATGCTTTTGTGAGATTGGAATGCAATTTAGATGCTGTGGGGTTTTTGTTCATTGAATTTCTGGTGTGTTGATGCCTGTTATTCTTGTAAGAATTCATTACCATAAGTCATGCCACTGTCAGTGCTGTAAGAATTCATTACCATAATTGATGTCATTGTCGCAATTGTCGGTCTGTATGGCTTCATTTTAGGGTATTTTATGGATTTCAAGAATATATGAGAAGAACTGCCCTTTGTGGTTTTATTTTATACTGAATGTATTATTTTTAAAGTGGCGATGAAGATTTGTTAAGCTGCTTATTGATTTGCTCTGCTTATTATTAGTATTATTATCATCATCATCATCATCATCTAAGCTGGTGGTTCATTCTTTCAGAGGGTCACTGACATGGCTTTTTTTGCCGAGGATGTTCATCTTTTGGCAAGGTTAGATCCTGTTTTGTATACTATAATTTCCTCATCTTTTTATTGTCTTTGGGTTATTTGACATGCTTTTGTGCAGTGCTGGCATAGATGGCCGGATTAATGTCTGGAAGATCTCTGAAGGTTCGGATGTGGAAGATAAGCCACAGATTACAGCACAGACTATTATTGCTGTCCAAATAGTTGGTGAGGGAGAAATTAAAAACCCAAGGGTTTGTTGGCATTGCTATAAACAGGTATGGCATTCTTTGACAGCTTATCATCGATGAACGAGTTTCTATAATACTACTGATTTTATGGTGGTGTTTCTCTTGTTTGCTTAGTTGCTTTTGTCATATTGCTTATGACATCATACTTTCACTTTTTCAAAGGAAATCTTGGTTGTTGGAGTTGGTAAACAAGTTCTGAGAATTGACACTAATAAAGTTGGAAAGGGCGAAGTCTATTCATCTGAGGCACCTCTTCAATGTACTGCTGACAAGCTGATTGATGGGGTCCAATTCGTTGGTAAACATGATGGAGAAGTCACTGATTTGTCAATGTGCCAATGGATGACCACCCGTTTGGTATCTGCTTCAATGGATGGCACGGTTTGTATCTGTCCTTATCTTTGGATGCATTCGATACTTATAGTTCTTTATGCAACTATCACTGTCTTTCTTCAAACTATTATTAAATGGTTTAAACCGCACACATGAATTCTTTTTTATCCTTCTGTAACAGGAATGTTGAAGTTGTGTTTTGCCATTGTTGCGTGTTGTGTGTCTAATTTCTTGATGCAATAGATGGATAGGTTAAGTTAGGGTTTCTCTATGTCCATTTCTTGTCCCTCCAATATATAAAAGAATGATGAAATTGATTAAGAGAAAGCAAAGAACCCTCAGAGAAGCACGAAATGGATGTCCTGGTTGGAGTTATGAATAGAAATACTGTGGAGGGGGGCCTCATTTATCAATCATTTGAGTAGGAGAAATAAAATCTGAGAAAACCCAACTCTCCCCAAAGTAAAAAAAAAGAAAAAAGGTTCATTTTGCATAGCTAAAACTGCTGTCTAATAGGGAAGCTGAGGCATTGAGTTTCCCTGCTATGATATTGCTTTGTGTTATCTGGATTTATTGGTCATGAAGCTTTTATTACAGTTTGAACTGATAGCAATTTAAGAGACATTTTCCTTTCATGCTGTGCTTGCACATCCCTAGAGTAAGGCTGTTTATGTGTGCCTAGTGCATATTTCTTATAGTTTTTAACTGTTCTTGGAAATTAAAAGGGGTTTCTAATGAACTGCATTTTGTGTGACAGATAAAGATTTGGGAGGATCACAAGGCATCACCCCTTGTGGTTTTGAGACCGCATGATAGCCAACCTGTTTATTCAGCCACGTTCTTGACTGCTACTGACCGGCCAGATCACATCATACTTGTCACAGCAGTACTTACTAAGATCTTTATTTTCTTTTGTCATAGTCTTGAATCACAATGTGGTAGCCAGGTGTTGAGAACCTGAGCTTTTGTGTAGTTAGATTGTCAAGCAAGTTGGCATGCATTTAATTGTTTGGATTCTTTTGAAATTTAATTTCGAGCTTGGGTCACTGTAGAGTCCAGTTTTTTTTTTTTTTAATTTCCCAGGAGCTAATGTTTACACCTTTTGTTAATCAATCTTCCAAAAATTTTGAACAGGGGCCTCAGAACAGGGAAATGAAGATTTGGGCCTCAGCCAGTGAAGAGGGCTGGCTCCTGCCCAATGATTCTGATTCGTTGAATTGCACCCAGACATTAGAGCTGAAGAGTTCAGCTGAACCTCGAGCTGAGGAGGCATTCTTCAATCAAGTAGTAGCGTTGTCTCAAATGGGCCTTATTTTACTTGCAAATGCAAAGAGGAGTGCTATATATGCTGTGCATTTAGATTACGGTCCTAATCCAGCATCAACTAGTATGGACTACATATCAGAGTTTACTGTCACTATGCCTATTTTGAGTTTAACTGGGACAAGTGATGTTGTGCATGGCCAATGTGTTGCTCAAGTTTATTGCGTACAGACACAGGCAATTCAACAGTATACTTTGGAATTATGTCAGTGCCTGCCACCTTTGATGGAAAATGCGGGTTCAGAGAGGTCAGATTCTAGTGTTTTACATGGTGTGCCTAATACCGATGGATATGCTGCCCTGGAGTCACATGGACGTAAATATTCTGATGTTCTTATGAGCTCCACATCAGTTGATGTGACCAGTCCGCAACAAGATGCTCCTGCTTCAAATATGGACCCCAGAACTATTGCTATGTCCTCATCAACTAGCGATGCTGATATAGTTTGTGTTCCATCACCTCCTCTTCCTTTGAGACCTAGGTTATCTAGAGGTCTGGCTGAGTTTGCAGTTGGGGGAATGTTTGAGCCAAGTCCTGCATCCAGCAACCAAGGCTTTAATCAACCAGCTATTGATTATTCAGCTGACCAGCAAATGGACACGGTTTGTTCAAATTTGTCCAATTTGCCTGATGGTGACTCAAGGAATGATGAGAAGAAAATTGCACAAGATAATTCTACCACTCTTAATCCTCCTGTTACATTTAAACACCCAACTCATCTAATAACCCCTTCTGAGATTTTAATGGGTGCTTCATCCTCTGAAATTACCAATGTTAACGAGGGCAAGAGCGAGGTTGACTCAAATGTTCAAGATGTGGTTGTAAATAATGATGTTGCCAATTCTGAGGTGGAAGTTAAAACAGTTGGTGAAACAATAGCCACTCGAGATGACGAATTTAGTCTTCGAGGGGAATCCAAAAGGCCTGTTTTTGAAAACAAGGAAAAAATCTTTTGCTCCCAGGCATCAGATCTTGGTGTTGAGATGACTAGAGAGTGTTGTGCATTACAGCCAGACAAAAATATTGAGGAAAGTGGACAAGTTGATGGTAATGGCATTAGCGAGTCTCTTGCCCCAACTTCTCATGCAGGTGGGGATGAAGTCCACGACTCAAAGAAAGATTTATCTGGGAAAGTTTCTGAGTCCACTGTGTCGACAGTTGTTCCACTGTCAACAACTCCAAGTACAAAAGGGAAGAAGCAGAAGGGGAAAAATTCTCAAGCATCAGGTCCATCTTCTCAATCTCCACACACCTTTAATTCAACAGATTCTTTGAACGAACCTGTTGGGGCTTCGAATCTCCTATCCGTGGAGGGTGCCTTTCCTCGGTTTTTGGCTATGCAGGAGGCAATTAATCAGGTGATTGGTTAGACTCTGCACATGGAAAATACCCTACCTTACGTAGCATGTGTTATTTTCTTGCTAGACAATGTCATAAACTTAAAGATTTGACAAGGAACATACATGGTTGCAAGCAAGAACCTTGTGCTACTGTATTTGGCTGCAATCCCTTTGTTAGTCCCTGTTCATTATTGATGTTTTTTTTTTTTTCTTGCATATGAATAAATTCTTATGCATAAATAATATCACCTTCATTAACTTGGTGGGCTGTACATGTGGGTCTAACCAATGAGTGGTGGTGTTTTTTTCTGTCCACTTGCCATGCATGATCTTCTGTGCTACATAGCACAATTCTTTGCTAATAGAGGTGTTAGATTTTGCAAACAAAAATCTTGTTTTCTAGTTTTTATGATTTCATCTTAGAAGTATAATAACACAAAATCTTATTGTCCTTTAATCAGTGCTCATCCCCTTTTGACATTGGTGTTCTTTTTTTCTATTTATTTTCCAGCTAGTGATCACACAAAAGGAAATGAATAAGCAGATGTCAAATATGGTTGCAATTCCTGTTTCTAAAGAATGTAGAAGACTAGAGACCACTTTGGGGCGGAACATTGAGAAAGCCATCAAAGCCAATACTGATGCATTGTGGGCTCGATTTCAAGAAGAGAATGCAAAGAATGAGAAGTTATTGCGAGATCGCACACAGCAGATAACAAGTTCGATCTTGAATTTTATCAATAAGGACATGGCAGCCATGTTAGAGAAAGCACTGAAGAAGGAATTGGCTTCAGTTGGACAAGGTGTAGCTCGCACAATATCTCCAGTCATTGAGAAAACAGTATCTTCTGTTATTGTTGAGTCTTTCCAGGTAAGATATCTGAAGATCAAATGCATTTTTTTTCATAAATTAACTATTTTCTTACTGATGTTTTTCTTTCTCCAGAGAGGAGTTGGTGACAAGGCAGTGAATCAACTGGAGAAATCAGTTAACTCAAAACTCGAGGCTACTGTTGCTAGGCAAATCCAAGCTCAGTTTCAAACTTCTGGCAAGCAAGCTCTCCAGGTATGAAGAAGTTAGCTTATCATAATTGTTTTGAATAATTAAACGTCAGTGGGCCTCTGAATCAATGGTAAAAGTCTTGGGCTTGATACTGAGATGTTGCTGGCTCAAGCTGTTAGTGTAGCCACTTAACACACAAATGCTGAAGGGTAAGGCTATCTGTTTTTGCAAAATACTACATAGACCTGGTGGGTCCTAGGCTGTTTAATGGTTTTCTATTGAAGATGCATGCCTGGCATTATTTTCCTGAGGAGTATTACATCATCTTATAACTTTTGGTATGAATCTAGGGAGTGTGTGTCAGACATTGACGATAATATAACTTTTCACGCAGGATTCCTTGAAGGCTGGTCTGGAAGCTTCAGTAATCCCTGCCTTTGAGATGTCATGCAAAGCTATGTTTGATCAAGTAGACGCTACCTTTCGGAAAGGGATGGTCGAGCATACAGCTGCAACCCAGCAGCATTTTGAATCTGCACATTCTTCATTGGCAGTCACTTTAAGGGTGTGTTTACTTGTGCCATGTTATGAATTCATTATAAAGAAGCCTTCATTAATTTATTGAAAACTGAAATGTTGGGGTTTTTACGGATGGATCCTGAGCAAGAGTTGTCTGTTTATGTTGAATTTGGACGTTTGTGTACTGAATAATCATATTTTCATCCTAACAATATCCAATTTTTCAAGCAGCTTGCCAAATTGTTTTACTCTGTACATCTGTCATTCAGATATATTAGCCAAATATGGGTTCTTCTTGGGGATCATGAACTTAGCAAAGTGCGATTACATAGGGCTTGAGGCTATGATGTGCTTTTTGGTCATTGAGGTCTTACTATAGGTATTTAAGGAGTAAGGGTGTATCACAGAATCTTGACCGTAACTGCCATGAAGGCATTGGCTGTTTAGTATGTGTTGCTATTGTG
Organism: Populus euphratica; assembly: GCF_000495115.2. NCBI lineage: Eukaryota > Viridiplantae > Streptophyta > Magnoliopsida > Malpighiales > Salicaceae > Populus > Populus euphratica. The sequence continues at coordinate 764,094 of NW_011499933.1, forward strand.
TTTTTAGTATTGCAAGTCGAAGCAAATGGATGTGCTGCAGTGATCCTTCTGTCTGTTTTTATTCTTCCATATTTGCCTGAATTATTTTTTTCCTTTTTGTATGCGCTCACTAAATGCAGGATTCCATCAACTCAGCATCATCATTGACAAAAACCTTGAGTACAGAGTTGGCTGATAGTCAAAGACAGTTGTTAGCTATGGCAGCAAACTCAGGTGCAACAAATCCGTTGGCTACACAACCTAGCAATGGACCTTTGGCTAGCTTCCATGAGAAGGTTTGTTATGTTTTATGATCTGAACTATTTCAGCTGCTCATGACTGTCAAATATCATTTGTTATCGTGGAGGTAACTATAGGCCCTCCCCGTTTGTGATTCAGGTTGAAACACCTTTGGATCCAACAAAAGAGCTAAAACGATTAATATCTGAACAAAAATACGAGGCGGCATTCACTATTGTGCTACAAAGAAGTGATGTGGCCATGGTATCCTGGCTGTGTTGTCAGGTATTTTCTCGTTGTATCTAGTCCTGGTACTTCTGGATGTGATGGGATGAAACTTGTTGTTTGCTTCTGCTAGTCAATGCTTCTGGTTAAGAAGAATTTTGCTTCGCAAATGTCAAGTTTTATTATATGTCATGCTATTATTCTTGTTTGAAAAACATGAAATGGAAGATGTCTGGTTATTATTCTTGTTCGCAGAGGTGCTGTTGCATTTTTTTTTCTTCCCGCTATTCCTTTATGCGTTTCTTGTCTCATGCTAGTCTGCTGGGATTGTGGTTCTTATCTCAACTTTGAAATGGAGTCGAGAAGAGTCGGTCATTTTAATTTTGCTCTCCTCCTATTTTTTCCAGGTTGATCTGCAGGGAATAATGGCTATGTCTCCTCCTCCTCTAAGCCAAAGAGTATTACTCTCTCTTCTACAGCAGCTAGCCTGTGATGTAAGCAAAGAGACTCCTCGAAAGCTTGAGTGGATGACAGCGGTGGCGGCGGCCATACAGCCAACAGACCAAATGATTGCTTACTATGCACGGCCTATTGTCGAGCAAGTCTGTGAGATTTTGAACCATCTAAGGAGCTCAGCTGGCGTAACTGGCGCTGAGATGGCAAGCATCCGTATTCTCATGCATGTCGTTAATTTCTTGCTGATGTCCTGTAAATGAGCCCCGCTCCCATTGACAACCACTGTGCAAAAATCAAGGCAGAGTTTTGAAGTAGGAGGAACAGTGTACAAATCTTTGGTGGTTCATATGTAGGGTCGTGGATTTTCTACATTTCCCAATTCGTAGGAGTAATTGCAAGAGAGGAGTTTGTTGTTCGTAGAGGCAAAATGATACTCTCTTCTTATCTGTGAAATAATCTTTAGCATGTTTAAATATTCTATCCTCATGACATTCCATTTCATGGTTTAATTCAATGTCTTGATTCTCTCTCTCTCTCTCTCTCTCTGGGTCCTTTGTTGCGTGATTTCGCAGCTTTTTACTTGCTGTTGTGGATTAAAATACTTTTTTATTTTTTTAAAACACTTTCGATATTAATATTATATAATATATCAAAATATAATAAATATAATCTGACATGTATTTTTTAAAAAAAATTAAATATTACCAGTATATTTAAATAAAAATAGCATTTACAACCATTTTAAATAAAAATAAAATAAAATCACCGTAACTTGAATTTGCTCCTAGAAACACGGTTGAACCCTGAAAATTTATTTATTTTAAATTATTTTAATTTATGAATTCCAAGAATAACTTTAAAAAAATAAGATATTTGAAAAAACATCCATAGAGCTGAACCAATAAGTTAATGCTAACTGCTTACGCCTTGTCAACGTCGAATAACTGGTTTAAAAATATCTTTTACAGTTTAATAAAAAAATTATTAAGGGAATTAGTCATAATAAAAAAGTATTTACGCTTCTTTTTTTTCTATTGCATTTCGTTTAAAAAAAAGAAAAAAAAAAACGAAATCTACCTCTTTACACGGTGCCTCCGCAGGGACATGTCTAAACTACTAAAAAAAAGAAGAAAAATCCTGAAGCTAAAAAATTAAAAACAAACCCGACCCGAATACCCAGTCAATCCAGGTCCATGTCAGTTTTCCATTTTCTTTTCACCAGCACTGATCGGTTTCCCATCTTCGGGTCGTATAATATCCACCCGAACATCCAACCGCTCTCCTATAAAAATCCCTCGCGGCAGCCGATAAAGACATATCATAAACCGCTCTCGCTGCCGGATCCGATAACGTCTCATAAGCGTTGTGAATCTCAATAAAATCAACTCCTTCCGAGGGCTCATCATTGCGATCTAACATCGCATCAGGATGGTATACCTTAGCAAGACTTCTATACGCAGTCTTGATCTCCACTTGCGACGCGGTTGGATTGACCTGGAGTATTTCGTACAGACTCAGCGATGAATTCCTCGAGTCGACTCGGATAGTGTCAGGAAATGTTGAAACCGAGGCCTTGATTCGAAATCCCCGGAGAGAACGAGTGGAGGATGTCGTGATCGATGATGGAAGGAGAGTTTTTTGGACTATATTGGCGGTAACCGCGGCGGTTGCGGCCGTGGATAGAGCGGGGGTGGAAGAGGTGGCATACATTGGAAGAGAGGGTTCCAGGGGCAAAGGGGGAATAAGATTATGGAGCGAAATTGTGTGGAATGGAGAGGAGAGAGACTGTTATTTATATATATAGAGAGAGAGGTCAATCTTACTTTTTTAAAAGAATATTTAATTATTATTTATCCGAAAAGGAAGAAAAGAAAACAGTGTGTCTGAGGAGTGGCAGTTGTCTATTTTGCTGGCAGGAGATTTTTCCAACGGGCTGTTTGCTGTTGCTGACGTGGAATTTATTATATATTTATTAAATTAGTTAGTTAATAGGATAATATAATAAAGACCTTCTAGAAGAAAGAGCTATTTTCCATTTTCTTTTTTATTTTTCCATTTTCTAGAACTATTTTTTTCGCATAGAAAAAGGGTCATGCGGTCCCTTAGATAAACAGAGTCGGGCACCACTACAATATATATATATATAAATTCTTCTTTATATTTATTTCTCCTGTAAAAAAATAAAAGAAATTAACAAAATTGCTCTTTTATTGTAATCTTTTAAATTTTCTTTTTTATAATTTTTTATTTTACTAAGAAAACATTATTTTTATTTAGAATCTTTCTTTTTTCTTTTAAGTTTTTTCATTATTCATGAAAACTCTTTTTTTCTCTCTCTCTAAATTGATTTTGGACTTATACTAGCGTGTCATGTATCTTAAACTAGCCATAATATGTTGTTTGATTTATCGAAAGTTATATTGAGGTAATAAAATACATTTGAGGGGCGCAATAAATTAAAATAGTAGTGTATAGATATATTAAATTGTATCAATATAATACATGGATAATTTAGTGTTTTAACTTTTCAAATTATATATTAAATTTTTATTAGTCTTCCAAGACAATCCACCAACAATTGCATTATAATAAATTATATAGAATTTAATATAATTATTAATTATATATATACACTACAAACATACAAATTTGCTATTGGTGCAAAGAAAACAACAAGGAAAACACCACAAAAAATATGAGCGATTTCTAACTTATCGTCTCTTAATCATGGAAAACAATACCACATAAGTTCAAGAGAAATCTTTAAGCTTTCTAAAAAGGTATTTTGATATCTTTTATGGTAACTCAATTATAATAAAAGACCCCTCGAGCCTTAGAGTGAAGACTATCATTTTCCTTATAAAAACAATCTCTTGTAAACAATATCTCATATGTAACCAATATCTCTTGTATTGATTTCTAATATAAATTTAAGTAAGATTCTATTTCTACTTACATTAATGCAACATTTATATATCTGTAAATTTAAGCATGTTCTGTGCTTAATAAAGGATCATGTCCTTGACTTGCTTTTTCATCCATATTAATAATTATGTTGTAAGAGGGATTTAAAACAAATTTTAGACTTTTTGGATTTGATTTGTTTGGTTATTCTAAATGGTGTTTATTTGGTTTGTGGAGGTTGAAGGATTGTTACTAACTTGGAGAGTGTTAGGCATGACTAAGATTGATGTTTCAATTTGGTAAAGGTGATCTTTTATGGCTTTGAAAAAGTTATTTTTGCTTTGGAGTTGTGTTCACCTTAGTTATGCTCCATGAAGACTCAAACCAGACCTATTGGAAAGAAAAATGCATTGTAGGCTTACCTATTCTTTTAAGAGAAAAGGTCCGAATAAGATTTCAAGACTTTTCAAGTTAATGAAACTTTTCAAGTTAAAGAATTAGCAATTGCTAGTTTTGATTTCGGGACTTTATCCCACTCAAAATAAATCAATATAAGACCAAGAATTCATCCTTGAAGCCAACAAAAGATTGGATGATCCCCAATTACAAAAATCATAACTAGATAAATTATTAAATAATTTTAATAAATCTGAGATATCTCACCCTACTGAAAACCATTTCATTCTACCTACAACTAGTACCAATACATATGACCTTACACAAATCCTCAACAAGAAAAAAAAAGTCTAAACCTATAGCCATTATCCTAGAATTACAATTAGAGATTAAGATCCTCAAGACTAAACTACAAACCCTTAGGCAAGCCCAACAGAAAGACTCGGCCATATTACAACACCTTTTGTTCAAAATTGAAGACCAGACAAATTCTGAACAAAAATCCAAGGATCAAACCATTGAGACCCATGTATTGTAAAACATTGAACATATTCCTGATGATTTTTTAAATGTTTTAACACAAATACTTCAAAAAAGTATTTGATAAAAATTACTCTAGTTTTCTTCGAAGATTACAAACTAGAATCTATTGTTTTATTTGATACATGTACTAATTTGAATCGTATTAAAAAAGAAGTAATGCCTAAAAGATTTCTCCAAACTACTTCTGAAAGATTTTCTGCAACAAACAATTTCAAGTTTTATCTTCTAGGAAAGACACAAGTATCCATTCTTAATAATGATTTTTATTTTACAAATTTCTTTATAGTTACAAATGAGATGAATAATACCATTATTCTTGGAACTCCTTTCATCAACATAATTACTCCTTACAAAACTAGCCATGATTGCGTAATTTTAAAAATTAACAGTGTACGACTTGTTTTCTCTTTTTTAGAAAAATCAAAAACCAGAAACTTGAATTTAATCAAATCATATTTTATACATACATATTAGATCAATGCCTTAATTCATGGAAAATAATTTCATTTACATGATAAAAAAAAAAAAGATGTTTCTTTACAAAGAATTAAGCATCGATTACATAACTCTATTTTACAAAAAAAAATTTAAGATTTCCAAAATAAAATCGAGCATGAAATTTGTTCTGATCTGCCCAATGCTTTTTGAAAAAAAAAACAACATGTTATTGATCTTCTTTATGAAGACAACTTTTATGATAAACAAATACCTACAAAGACAAGACTAATCCAAATAAATGCTGAATTAGAACAACATTGTAGACTTGAAATCTAGGATCTAGAGTCAAAAAGTCTCATCCAAAAATCCAGATCACCTTAATCGTGTGCCGCATTCTATGTTAACAAAAACTATGAAATAGAAAGAGGCACACTTAGACTTGTGATCAATTACAAACTACTATATAAAACCCCAAAATGGATCAGATATCCAATTCTAAATAAAAAAATTATTATAAAAATTGCATTTTGCTTTTATATTTTTTAAGTTCGATATAAAATCAGATTTTTGGCAAATCCATATCCATCCTAAGTATTGTTTTATGCATTTTGAAAGCTGGTACTTGGTACATCAAAGGTTGATTTTCTAGATGGATGCATTTGGTATGAGGAAGATACATCAAAAAATCAAAAACTAGTTGAATGTCGATGGAAAGATAATTTGTCTTTTCCATCTATATACTGGGTGATTTCTTTGATTTGAACATTTGGTTTTGATAGTTGTTGTTCTGACTATGTTGCATCTTTGAGGATCTAATATTCTAGAAGGGTTACATCTTTTCATTGGATGACTTTAGAAACTACTGTGTTTGATTTGGAAATGTTAGTTTTGAGTATTAAGGTTTCACCTTTTTGGAATTGGAATTTGTGTTTACTAGCTAAGGCTGAAAACATGACTTTATAATGAATTTTGAAGATTAAGGCCACTATGATTGATCCTTCAAGCATGTTGTAATTATAGGTTTCTATCTATAGGATCATGCTTTGTAAAATATTTCAGTCTTTAAGGGATATAGTGAGGTTTGGGTAACAATCAAAAGAAATCGGCCCACTGAATAGGCTAGATTCAATGAAAATTAATAAGTAGTCTTGGAAGTTTTGGAATTTAGCATATTTTAGAACTGCTAAGGTATAAGTATTAAAGCCTTCTTTAGTAAAGGGTTCAATCCCAACTTGTACCAAACTAATATGAATATATTTTAGTCGCGGTCTTAGTGTTTCTGTATAGAATTTTTAGAAAGAAGTTGGATGGTTTTCAAAGATTTTGTAAGCTAAATATTTCTTTATCTAATTTTAATTGTGAAATCTGTTTTGAAAAGATCAAATTTGAAATTATGATAAATTTGAGTTTTTTAAACTTTAAGGATTTTTTAATCATCAATACTTTTTGTAAAATCTTCTATTGTAATCTCTTCACTATTGATAATTCTTTTACTTTCAGAAGATTCAGAGGTAGAAGAAGCTGAACTAGAGGTTGTTCTACAAAAAACAGAATCTATAATTTAGAAAGACAAAACTCAAAATTCAGGCAATAGGTTATATGATTTTATTGCCCTTTCATAACTCAACCAAGACTTATTACCATTTAGTAATGTTTACCTTTACTTCTAATTATTTCTCTCTAACATATGTATATGTCATCCTTCAATCGTAGGTTGTTTGTGAATTGAACTTTATAATTTATTTTTGTAAAGTTTTCTTGGTCTCATATATTTATTTATTTTTCTTGATTTCAATATTTAATATTAGATCTTTTAGAAATAGAGTTTTGTAATTTTTTTTTATTTTTTTACGATGTTATCCTAATTTCATGATCTGGATTACAGGTTTGTTAAATTAAACCAGACTAGTTTGAGTGGGTTTTTTTTATTGTCCTTTTAATTTTATATTTTTCTAAGCTTCTCACTGTGTCAATATCCTTTGAAAAAGTTGTTCAATATGCATTATATATGCAAATTCATGATTTTTTTTTCATTTGAAAACATATTAACAATAATTGAATATCTTTTTATATTAGAAAAAATAATTTCACCCATAACATGTTAACAAATAATATAGGTGGTGTTTGGTAATGTGATTATAAGTGAGTTTTGATCGAACCACATAAATTTATGGTTGGTTAGTGTCGTACCAATATCTTTGTAGGACCTTAAGAGACCACCAAGAATTGAGATTAAACCTTAATTTTTTTTTTTAAAAAAAGAAGATAAACTAACTGAAAGTTTCTCACTAAATTCATCAACAAAAAATAAATAAGATAAAAGAAAAAAATCTATTAGAAAAAAAAACTTCTCAAATAACTCTTTATTCTATACCACTTTACAATAGTTCATCATCTCAATAATTTGTCATCTCAAGAATAGTTGAAAGAATACCTTACAATGATTTTTTAATTAGGTTCAATAAATTTCCTTCCTTTATTTTTTTAGATTCTCTTCTTTTCTTTATGATGAAAACTAATTATATTAAAAAGAGATTGCGTGGTAATTTATATTTATAAAATTTAAATGTAATATGAATTTTATTTCTTATTATTTTTTAATTTATATTATTGAAGGCCTAAAAAAAACTTTTCATAAAGTATTATTTATTATATAATATAATAATAATTGAATCTATAATATTTTAGTTAAAAACTAACAATATCAATATATATTATTTACAGTAACAAAATTTAATTTAAAAAATATTTTTAATTAAATAAATTAAATTTTATATCCATCCACCCTTAATTTTCAACCAAACTCATATTTTATCATAACATCAACTAAAAATACAACTTTTTTTCAAACCCCGGTGATAAAACAACCGCCGTCCTCCCTGCGTGGCAACCAACAACAGTATTATTTTTTGGGTAGTTAAATCGGCCGGTTCATCATGGTGCAGCCGAGCCGATACATCTTGCACGTGCCAAAGTTTCTAGAAGCCAAGCCGGCCTCCAGAATCGCACCCTCCATCCTTTGTTCATAGGGTTTCCACCCTTTCAAATCCAACGGCACGCATCCAGTGAATTGTTTGGCACGAGTGGGGGCCTTCTGGAAGCGTTGGTCAGGGGAGGAGTCACTTATCAGCTGTCACTTCTAAGTCACTGTTACATAGAAGTGAAGGGCCATCGGGTCTAGCACGTGCCAAGGTTTCTAGAATAGATGGGAGGTCTTTTATTTGAGAAATATTAAAAAAAAAAAAAACAATACTTCAACTTCCAAAGTGTTCATCAATTGCACGTGGGGGCTTTTTAGTGGTTGGAGCCACTTCACTGTCTCGTCGTTTAATTGGTTAATAAAAAAATAATCTTAGTTCGAAGATCCATGAAGTCAACCACTAATTGTTGGAGTGTAGCAGTGCAAAATGTTGATCTTTTAGCCCATCACACAATATATTATTTGGCAATTAATTGTTGGAGTCTCACACAGTGGTGTCCTTTCTTCGACAAAGTTCCATTTAATATTACTGAGGTGCTTCCTATCATGGTGGTGGATGATACTTTTTAAAATATTTTTTTATTATTTTTAATATTATTACATCAAAACCATTAAAAAATAATAAATTAATATATTTCTATATCAGAAATACTTTTTAAAAGCATCTAAAAACAAAAACAAAAATCATATTAAACATCCCTTAAATGAATTTCTTCACGCCAAAACTTAATACGATTCGTGCTTAATTACCCTACATCAACTTTCTAAGTATATTATCAAGTGAAAAACATACTGATTGAATCTAAATATTTAGATTATGAGGATTAATTTAGTTAAAAATAAAAACGCCATGTTTTTTTTTTAAAAAACTTAAATTAGTTGTTAAAAAAAACTTAAATTAGTCGTATTTAATAACATTTTAGATTCAAAACTCTCGCGTCTTAAAACATAAGCTTATCACGTGGCACACGTCAAAGCTTCTGGAACCAAAGATGTAGGACAAAAAAAAAAGATGATACCATGGATTATTAAGAGCATGTTAATATATTTTTTTTATTTTTAAAAAATTATTTTTAATATTAACATATCAAAACAATTCAAAATATATTAAATATATTAAATTTTAATATAAAACAATTAAATTTTTTGAGAATATGATTTATACCTGGTTCGAAACGGTGTCTAAATATTTTCTATGGACAGGGAGAAATGGGTAATTGTAGAAGTGGGTTTACCATTAGTGTGGCTCTAACTTGCTTAGCACCAGCAGGTTTCGTCATCATGTATTTATTCATTGTCGCTTTATGTACTTAATTAGACTAATTTGTTTTATTAACACTTAATTGTTTCCATCGCGAGAGGATAATCTTCACGAATCTAATTTACTTTAGCAAAGATAATAACTCTATTAAGGCTAATCAAGGACCCACCATCAAGTGCTGAGTCCCAACTCACGTTGATTAAATAAATAATTAAATAAATAATGATGTTTCCATGATCATGACATCGCACTAATAATGGTTAAAAAATTGAGATTGAAAATTAACTGTAGCCACTTCATGGTCTGTCTCGATTGATTTGATTGGTTAATAACAAGTCTTCATTATCTGCAAAGTCAACACTGGTGCGTGCCATGTGGATTAATCTCTGAGACCATAACGCAAATCATTTCATTTCTTGCTTTTAGTCGTCTAGTGCGCACTAGTTTCATCATCACACCTTTTTCTTTTTCTTTTTTATTTTTTTTTCCATTTCACAAATTCCCAATTTATTTATATCTAAAATAGAAATATAGATAAATATCTAAAATAAATACACGGTCATGTTTGAATGAATTTCTGTATTTTCAAAATAAATAATACATGGAAATATATTTATTTATTTTTATATTTTTTATTTTAAAATAGTAATCAAGCACTCTCTTTTAAAAAAGAATATTTTAAGATTCAAAGCTATAATTGATTGATTACTTTTGTGGTGCAATTTAGGACACGAATTGTTTTCTTCCTAAAAATCTTTTCCTTTATTCTTAATTTCCTCTAATATATCGAATTTATTTAATTATTTAAGTATTAGCTCAGATGTAAACGATGTGCTTGAGATTTAGAATTTATTTATTTTTTGTTTTAAAAATATTTTTTTAAAAATAAATTTTATTTATTTTCTTCTTTACTTTAAATATTTTTTTTATTTTCATATCATTTTGAAATATTAATGTAAAAAATAATATTTAAAAATTTAAAAAATATTATTCTAATATATTTTTAAATAAAAAATATTTTAAAACTAATCATTATCACAGGGACTTGATTTTTATTTATAAGAATGCTAAAAACAAAAACAAAAAATTTAGAACAATTTATTAATTCTCTTTTGGAACGTATAAAGCGGATGTGGTGGCAAGATTTTGTCTTCTTTATTTATTATTTTTGGAAGTATAATGGACCCGTAAGAGTGGGGTGCAATCCACTCACAAGAACTGTCCTTGTTTTTGAATGTAGTAGGCATTGTCAATTTCAAAACGAATCTTTCATCTCAAGACAAAGCCCACCAAATGGATTGCACAGCCGGGAAGCAAAACCAAAACCAAAACCCACAGCTTAAGATTCAGCAGCTGGGAAGCACATGGAATTGGACCCCGGAGTAGTTGTCCAAATGTGATGAGCTAAGAAGACATAGCTACAAGTTCCCCTGCAGCTTTCACATGGTAGATTGTGAGTTTGATTGATGCCTCCTTTGAGCTCTGTGAGTGCTCCGAGGGTGGTCATTCTTGTCTCCGAGCATCTCAGATGAAGGAAAATGATGGTCTTTTTGACTACCTAAACTTGGACTGTTTGGCTTGATTGATGCATGCTGGTATAGCTAACATGGCCTTGACACTTACATTTCACCATGCTTTTTGCTTACACGATTAGAAATCCAAAGGAGAAATACAGGGATGCAGACAAGAAATGGTTTCGGACTCTAGCGTTTGGTTACTGTCTCGGAAATAAATCAAAGGACAACTTCGTGGTACCAACCTAGGAATTCAAAACCTCCACCTTAAATTGAGGAAACAGAACAGGTCTTGTATGGAAAAACCACAGGCAGGCTAAGATATACAAGATAGCGCGCATGAACAAAACCGAAGCTGCAGTGCACAAGAGGGTCTTCAGAATATCTGAGTGCTGTTTATAATACGACCACCAAAACACAGGTTTTCTTCAAAACTAAATATCACCAGCAGATTATATTTCTTGCTGAACTGAAGAACTTTTGTACCCAATAGAGAAGATCTTCTGCATATACAAACTAATCCAACAATGTATAGTTAAACAGCTTGTTAGGTACCCCCTTCGTGGTGGGTTCATTTTTAATTTTTATAAAAAATATTATAAAAATTTATAATATTTTTTTTAAAAACTATTAATTATTTTATTAATAATATTAATTATTATAAAAATAATAATATTTATAACACAAATGGTACTATTTTTAATATTAATACTTTCAATTGTAATAAAAATAATAATATTTATAATACAAATAATATGTTTTTCATATTAATACTTTTATAATATGTTTGATATTAATATATTCAACTATAATAAAAATATTATTAGTATAAAAAATAATATTATTTGTGATATAAATATTATTATTTGTTGTGCAAATATTTTTATTATTATTTGTGGTATAAATATTATTATTTGAGGTACAAATATTATTATTTTTATTATAATTCAAAGTATTAATATAAAAAATACTATTATTTGAGGTATAAATATTATTATTTTTATTATAATTCAAAGTATTAATATAAAAAATACTATTATTTGAGGTATAAATATTATTATTTTTATTATAATTCAAAGTATTAATATAAAAAATACTATTATTTGAGGTATAAATATTATTATTTTTATTAAAATTAAACTAATAATATTTAAAACATAAATTATAATATGTTTGATATTAATACTTTTAACTATAATAAAAATAATAATATTTATAAAAAAAATAATTTTATTAAGAAACCCAAGCTCCTATAGGCTTGGGTTCTAACACCTGATGTCAAACCTAAAAACACTAGGTCCTATTGTAATATCCAGGTTCAGACACAAGATTCAAGAAAATTAGATTCTAATGCTAGATGAATAAGTCTCGGGTCTTATTAGGGTTTATAACTATGCTTATAGGTTTGACTCAATATATAAATAAGTCAACCCCAATGCTAGGTGCTCCACGTGGCGCGAGGGTTTGGTTCAATGCTAGGGCTTGTTAATCTCAGCGTCAGGTGTTTGCATTCCAGGATTTACAGCCTAATCATCTTTCTAACTATTTTTTTAACACCAAATATATTTTAGTAAAAAAACAACCTCTCTCCTTTTCTACTATCCTTGCAACTTTTTGAGCTAAAAATAGCTCTCTCATTCTACTGTTTCAGTTCACAGAATCACTCAGTCCCTAAGTGTATTGCATAATATGCTAAGCTCCTCAAGGAAAAGGAAATATTAATGAAGTATTAATGAAGTGATCATACTCTAAAATACAAAAGAACAAGAAGTATTCTTAAATATTAATTATTTTATTAATAATATTAATTATTATAAAAATAATAATATTTAAAACACAAATAATACTATTTTTAATATTAATATAATAAAAATAATAATATGTTTACTACAAATAATATGTTTTTAATATTAATACTTTTATAATATGTACATTCAACTATAATAAAAATAGTATTTATATAAAAAATAATATTATTTGTGATATAAATATTATTATTTGTGGTGCAAGTATTTTTATTTTTATTATAATTAATAGTATTAATATTAAAAATAGTATTATTTGTGGTATAAATATTATTATTTGAGGTAAAAATATTTTTATTTTTATTATAATTGAAAATATTAATATTATAAATAGTATTATATACGGTATAAATATTATTATTTTTAGTATAATTTAAAGTATTAATATAAAAAATATTATTATTTTTATTAAAATTGAACTAATAATATTTAAAATATAAATTATAATATGTTTGATATTAATATTTTTAATTATAATAAAAATAGTAATACTTATGAGGGAAATAATTTTATTAAGAAACCCAAGCTCCTATAAGCTTGGGTTCTGACATGTGATGTGGGATTTAAAAGCACTAAATTTTATTGTAATATCTAGGTTCAGACACAAAATCCAAGAAAATAAGGTCTTGATGCTGGATCAATAAACCTTGGGTCTTATTAGGATCTATAACTATGCTAGGTGCTCCACATGGCGTGACGGTTTGGTTTAATGTTAGGATTTGTTAGTCTCAGCGTCAGATGTTTGCATTTCAGGATTTACAGCCTCAGCAAAAACTAAAAGTTATTAATTTCTGTGTAATTATTCTTTTAATACCAAATATATTTTGGTAAAAAGACAACCTCTCTCTTTTTCTACTATCCTTGCAACTTTTTGAGCTAAAAATAGCTCTCCCATTCTACTGTTTCAGTTCACAGAATCACTCAGTCCCTAAGTGTATTGCATAATATGCTAAGCTCCTCAAGGAAAAGGAAATATTAATGAAGTGATCATACTGCTAAAATACAAAAGAACAAGAAGTATTCTTTAGTTACAAATAAGGGGAGCCTGCCTTGGCACACAAAAAGAAGAAAGACAGCCTTTTCATCATGGAAAAATTTTGCATGATGCTGGATCATGAACGGAAACACATCTTGAATCATACTGTGCCAAGAACAGTGCTTGATCAACTAAGCTTCCCTCTTTCTCCCATGTTTTTGTACAGAAGTTGCACCTAAACTCTAGTCTTAATGTGTTTAGTACTATCAGGACTAACAATTTCCTATCTCATCATGTCCCGGAAGCACACTGCGTATTAGTAATCTCTCATAAAGAAGTAAGATTTAGCGAATTCGGGATAATACGGAAGTTACTGAAATGTTGGCTTGGGATATGGGATTGAGAAGATCATATCTGCGAAATCTACCTTCATCAATCCTTGAAAGTAGCCAACCACTACAGGACGGATGAGAATTTCCTTTCATTATAATAAGTCATGAGCAAGTTTATTTGATAAAATTCTGTTGCTTTGTAGCTTTTGTTTGAAAAGAACTTTGCAAGATTCGTGGTGAAGATCGGTTGCTGCTACACTTTTTTTTTTCTTGACAACCGATCTCCATGAGACAAACATTATTCATCTCCCAATCCAAGAGAATATGCTCCAGAGGAACTTGCTTGGTCACCATTGATTTAAGAGTTCCAGAGGAAGAGTTGTATCTTTGGGACATAACAGTAGAAGTATAGAGACTATAGAAGATCTGTATTTGTAGCATTAGAGGGAGGAAATTGTTGCGAGCCCATCTTTTCTTCATAGCTCCTGCATAAAGGGCTTCTCTAGATCTGTACAACGCATTGAAAGGCAAATTGCCTTTGTATATATATCTTTGCTGATAGCTTGGGAATAAATCAGATAAAAGGTCATCATTTCCCACCACTGTCATGCAAACTTGTCCTTGACAATTTACATGGAGAATTTGGATAATCTGCTTAAGACCTGGATTAAGAAAGCAAAGCATTCATGTGCTATCCAGATTACATATCTTTGTATTTATGAATGCTATTAACGTTTGCCTCGGAACTCAAACTTTTAAACATTATTAAACATTGACATCTCAATATTTTTTATTTTAGATTCTATGGTCAACAGATTATCTTTTATATAAATTTGTTCTCCTAAGTACATGATATGAAGGATATGTTTATTTCTTGTAATTTATTTTTTAAAAAATTATTTTTTAAATTTTTTTATATTTATTTGTCATTAAAAAATTTGATAAACAGAAAATACTTTTCAGTCAAAGAAAAATTTGATAAACAAAAAACATTTTTTAGTTAAAGAAAAATTTAGCTTGATTTCCAGAAAAATATTTTCCTAAAACATTTGGATGAAAAATACTTTCCGGAAGTTGTGAAAAATTTAGAAATATCATATTATTTGCTGATTGTATCAAATTCGATCCTCAAACTTTTAATTGCTATATATATTTTGTTTTGAATATTTATTTTTCAATTTTATCTCTTAAAATTTAATTTTTATATTAACTTTAGGCCTCATTTTTATAATTATTATTTACTTTTCTCGTATCAATTTTTTTATTTATTAAATTTGATCTTTATTCTTTTGATTATTACTATTTTATTTGAAATAATTCATGAAATGTTAATTATTATTATTTTAATTTCTTCATCTTTTTTTTTAGATTTGATCTTTATTATTTTGATTATTATTTATTTTATTTGAGATAATTTATAAAATTATATTTTTTTTTATTTAACTTTTTAATTTATAAGATTTATTCCTCGTTTTTTTAATAAATTAAAAAAAATAAAACATTAATAAGTTTTTTTAATAAATTAAAAAAAATAAAAAATTAATAAGTTATTTTTCATTTTATTTTTTATGATATAGCTAGATATTGAAAAATATTTTTAACTTATTTTTTATTATACTAGTAAATATTAAAAAAATATTTATTTTTTAAAAAATTATTTTTCAGTAAATAAATAAGTATAGATAAATATATATGTTTTTTATTTTTTTTTAAGATGTGAACCATAAAAAACCCGGTGTCATTTGTGAATATATATCCCAGAAAGAAAAACCTCAGTTCCTAAGCTAAAACCCTCACATCAGCCACTCGCACACAAACGAGACAGAGAGTGAAAGATGTTTCAAAGCAGAATGTTTGCATCAATCTTGAAGAGAAACAGAGGAGGAGGAGGATGATCTATCATCAACAACTCAATTACTAATCTCAAAGGAACAAAAACAACACCTTTCAATCACTCGAGGGACATTCATCAACAACAAAACCCATCATCAAGATCCTTCCTTTATGGCTTTAAATCACTCCCCAGGGTAAAATTATCCTTCATTTCCATTTCCTTTTCATCTGGTTTTTCTCAAATGATCTAAAATCTAACAAAATCCCACTTTTTATCTCATGTACTTTGATTCTTTATGCTGTTTTCAGGGTTATAACTATCAGTCTGTGCCATCATCAATGATGAAGATGTCAACTGTAGCTGCTTCTGTTGGGAGTAAAAGTAAAGAGGGTCTTAGGTTGCGTGTGCAGGGAGGACCTAAAGCTCGTAAATTGGTGGGTATATGGCTATTTGGCTCTGCTGCTTGAGTTTTTAGTATGGTGATTCCTGGTGGTGCTACAAGGTTAACAAGGTCTGGTCTTTCAATGACTGATTGGAATTTACTGGCGGCCTTCCTCCTTTATCAGATGAAGACTGGTTGATTGAGTTTGAGAAGTATAAGCAGCCACCTGAGTATGAAATGTAAGTACTAGAAAGGAATGAAAGTTGTTATTTTTAGTTAGAGTTGGTTCATTTGAGTGAATTTTGAGTTGTTTTTTTTTTTGATACTTTGCATTGTAAATAAAGGGATGAGTGTTGATGATTTCAAGTTTATTTATTGGATGGGATATGCGCACCGCATGCGGGAAAGGGGATTGGGGATCATGTTGGCATTGCCATTTTCGTATTTTCTGAGAAAATGGTATATAACAGTGAGACTTGGAGCTAAACTTTGCGGTTCTTTTGCCCTTGGTGCTGGGCAAGGTTTAATTGTTTGGTGGATGGTTAAGAGTGGTTTAGAGGTAATAAAGAACTCTACTTTTGTATTAATTGAGAGCGAATTTGTGCAGGATTGAGACACTGATGAGTGGCTTTGTTTTACCTAGGAGCCAGCATCTGAATATGCTCAGCCAAGAGTAAGCCCTTAACGTTTTGCAGCTCACCTTACTTTGGCATTTGTTATCTATAGTGGACTTTTCTGGACTGCTCTTTCTGTTGTAATGCCTGAACCTCCTACTGAATCTTTAGCTTGGGTTCGTGGGGCGGCAAAAGTCAAGAAGCTTGCCCTTCCTGTAAGCCTTATTGTTGGGATTACTGCCATCTCAGGAGCATTTGTTGCCGGAAATGATGCTGTATGTGGTCTATTTTAATTCTTTTCTCATTCCTCTTCCTTCTCAAGAATATGTTCTGCAGCCCTTAGTGTACAATTATAAACAAATGCTCTGATGCATTCTTAGAAACAACTTTTTTAACATGCTTTTGCTGTGCAATGCGGGGGGGGGGTGCATTTAACACTTTTCCAAAGATGGGTGATACATGGATTCCGGATGATATATTTGATCTGAAGCCAGTAATTCACAACTTTTTTGAAAATACATCGGCAGTGCAGGTAATTTAACAGTGGACTTGTAATTTACTTGATGATTGCATAGTGCAAAGTGTTGGTTTAGAGTTGCTCTATCAAATTTGGCAGTGGAGTTTACATAATATAATGGATAGAACAATGAAGAAATGAGGAGGACATGACTTGAAATTTCTTTCTGAATGAGAACGAACAAGGAGAGAAATTTGGAGTTTGTGCCTCATCTTTAGATTTGCAAAATTTTTAATTAAAAGGATCTTCTTCTCAAAATTGCCTGGAAATACTGTTGAACCACTTGAGCATACAATGCCTTGTCAGGCCTCTAGATAGATAATGCAATCGCTCTCTCAGAATAAAAACAAGTGTTTATAACTGTCCTTTTGAGCTTAAAGAAACACCAACTCTTGCAGTTCTGTAAATTGCTCAAGGTTTACTGAGGACATTACAATTTTGTTATATAGTACTTCAAATTGTATTTTCTTGTTCACTGGCATGTGAAAGAAAGAACCATAAAACAATTGGTATTGAGCACTCGATGGTGTTAGAATTCAATCAGCAATATTCTTGTTTAGGATCCACCATATGAGGGCAAAATTGGGACTGCATTCTTTGTTTGAAATTCTTGTATCAAGGAAGCAATGCCATCATTTTGTTTTGATTGAGATTGAAATTTGAGTGGTTAACTAATCTGCCTTGTTCAATTAATTTATGCGCTTCTATTCTGGAGAGCTCTGCCTCCACCTCTGGGTTCCCTCTCAGGTATCGTTACTGTATGCTGCTCTTAACATTACGAGACATGCCTGTTTATAGACTGAGAGAGTTCAGCACATGAGTTTTCTGTATTCACCGACTGAAAATCCTGTCTTGGTTAACATTATTTCTCACAATGTTGACTTGCAATTTGTAATTACATAAAGTAATGAAACGTCATGAAAAAATCATCCTTTGCTTCACATGACGAGCACTAGTGCCCTCTCATTTCAATGGCATGTATGGATAGATACAATCACTGGCATCGCTGCGTCTGTTGGAGAACAAGGACATTGAAATTAGAGTCATTGCCATTGGACAAGGAAGAAATTTCTAATGCTTGTCTAGTCCAAAAGAGCCAGTGAGCTACGTCTATTACAGGCTGAAACTGAAACACCTGCGTGGTGACCTCCCGCAAGCACTAACTGGGTACCACGTTAACACCCCTCTCGGCTGTCTCAATGCATGAAATATATATATATATATATATTTATTTATTTATTTATATTCACGGCTCTCTCAATGCATGAACTATATATATATCGGCAAGTGAAGAAGCCAAACCCACAGGAGACTCTCAATGCATGAACTACATATATATATATTGGCAAGTGAAGAAGCCAAACCCACAGGAGAGCCAAACCACAGTGGAAATTATAATTGTCTGGATCGTGAGGTCAGTGGTTACAGGGAGAGGATTCAGATGGTATCTATTGGCGGTGATGATGTTGTGGAAATGGTGGAGGAACGCAGAAACTATGTCCAAGACGTGGTGTTGGGCTCATCTTATAATTCTTTATGATATTACATTGATTTGAACACTTTGGGCCTTTGCCAGTGGAAGGATTAATCAACTTGCAAGCCATTCCTTTTTTCCATGAAGACTTTGCTTTCGGTACTCAGCGAAGGAAATTTGAAGACAAGATTAACAGTGGATCAACTACGTTTCCCCAGACACTGACTTTTGATAACTACTTCATCTATAATCACTTTTATTATTATTATTATTATTTTCTTGACTAAGTAATTTGACTTCTCTTATAGCACTGCTGGGAGGGAAGGATGAGTTTCAACCACCCCCTTATTTTAAATATATATATATTAGTGTTTTTTACGTTAAAAATAATAATGAAATATTATTTTAATAGTAATTTCAAACACTATTTTAATGAGAAATGTATTTTTTTATTCTAAGTTAGCTTATACATCACTTATCAAGACTAAATCTTCTTTAAATGATTTTAAAAATGCACTTCCTCGCAATAATTCATAAATAAAATAAGTTTATTTTTCATAATAATTTTTTATTAGAACAGTCTTGGTTTGAATGACTTCTTTACTATTCAATCAACAAACAATTTAGCTTTGAAGTGTAATTACTTGATTCAAAGATGCCGTGATCTTTAAAACTAAGCTTGTTGCATGCGATTTCTAAGGGCACTGTGTATCGTCTAATTGTCTTTATTTTTTATTTTTTTAATGTGCTGATGGTAGAAATAAATTTTAAAATATTATTTTAATATATTTTAATGTGCTGATGGTAGAAATGAATTTTAAAATATTTAAAATATTATTTTAATATATTTTAAAATAAAAATATTTTAAAAACATTTGTTGGCACTGTAGCCTTATTCACCAATAAGGCTAGGTGTTCTTCGGTTGCAAGGCAAAAGTTAGGAAGCTCACCGATTCTTCCTTGTGAAAGGAATCGTTTTTTTTCATTTATTTTTGCAAGTTGAAATTCTATTCTTTCGTGTAGACTAATAAGAGAATGTTTGGGATTAAAGTGAGGTTGGTTTTTTTTAATAAAATTTATATAAAAAACATATATATATATATTTTTTGTTTATATAAGGTGTGGTTTATATTTTTAAATGATTATATTTATTAAAAAATACCAATTATACCTTTAAATAAAAGACAGGAATAGAATTGCAGTTATTTTTTATATTAAAATAATATTTTTTATATTTTTTTAAAATTAATATGCTAAAAATGATTCAAAATATATAAAAATATATTAATTTTTAATAAAATATTTAAATTTTTTAAAATACACACAATCATTGTTATTCTGTCTTTTCCTCTAATACAAAAGGATTCCTTTCGTCTCTGCAAAGCATCAACCTGTTTTTTTCCCTATTCTCTAATTAATAAAATGTTAAAACTAAAAATATTTATAGAATAAGATTTTTTAATTGTTGAATAATAAATTAATTACGTATCTTGGTATTTAGAAGAGCGTGGACGAAGTTCTGTTTTCATTGACTATATACATAGTATAATTTATTCACAAGAATATACAATTATTGTTTTTTTAATAGAATACAGACAATTATTTCTAAAATCAATTGATCACAGCTCAAGATTAACAAGTTAAATTTTATATTTTATATTCCTAGATTTGTAATCAGATTATAATATAGAATATTATGCGGAGATGAAATTAGTTTTGCCTTTATAACTCGGTAGAAAATGAAAACTTTATTCATTCATTCACCATGATTAAAATTCTATTCAAATCTATCATGATTCACTAGAGATACTATTACCAGATATATTTATTTTATATTTCTATTTTTATCTTTCTAATGAAATATATTTCATTTTTTTTATATGTTTTTTTTCATGCTATAAAACATGAAGATGCTCTGAAATCTAGTACATAAGAAAACTTGAGTTTTTAAATATTTGAATAATAAATAATTATATATTCATGTTAATCTTTCATTTCAGGTGATGAGGGTTGGTGACAGAGGTTTCACGACCACTTGAGTTTAACATATAATATAATCAAGTTCAAGAAAATTAAGTTTAGTATCTTTTTAAATCTTTTTCTTATGAGTTTTGATTTTTCTTAAGTTTCTATAATGAGTTTTCTCTTTCTCGACCTCTTCGATCATAATTCTTATAGACCTTACAAGAAAATGAATTTGAATATAAAATATTATTTCATCATATCACTAACTAAATATAACTTTATAAATTTTTTATATATAAAAACAATATTGTTTTAGATTTTTTTTAAAAAATAAATATTGATTTGATGAAAAGCCAGTTGGGTATCAAACCGTCATGGATAGAATTTAAGTTAGCGAGTCACCAATTAACTTATCGATTATAGCATGATTTTACAATTATAATATCGACAGACATCCAACGTAATTATATTTGAATAAAGAAACTTTTAATTTTTTTGTTTTTACACAACTGTGCACTATTAAAATTAAATTAACACTTATTTACATGTTTTTATATTAAATAAAAAGATAGAAGATTAAAATAAAAAAGTAGGTAAATAAGGTGACGTCTTCAAATTTTATACAAAATAAATTATTTTAATCTTTTGTTTTTTGTTTTTTGGTTTAAAGGTCATCAATCCTTTTATTTTTTTAAAATTTAATTTTGTTATCAAAATTTATTTCATTGATTTTTCTAAAATTTAATTTTACTATCAAAATTTATTTCATTGATTTTTTTAATTTTTTTTATTAAAAAAAAGAAATAAATTCACGGGTTTTTAGCAAAGAAAGAGAAAATAAATGTTGATAATAATTATTGCTATTAAAATAATTAAAATTAATATTAATAAATTTTATTTAATAAAAAGAGTTTAGATAATTTTTTTTTCCTTCTAGATTCAGAATGATTTTTATTTTTTGAAGTTATGAATATATTTATTAAGATATTTAAAATGTTTTTTTTATGTATTTTGAATTAAATAATTTTTTAAATAAAAAAATTAAAATCTTATTTTTTTAGTGACCGAGTGGTTAGATTCTGCACAAGGCAAAGAGTCTGTTATATATATATATAACGGACAACTTGTAACTCATTTTTTTAAGTTTATTTTTAAAAAGCTACATGCAGGAGGAACGCAAGCTGGTTTTTTTAGCCAATGTTCATCGCCTCTTTTTTTTTTTTTAAAAAATTATTATTTTATAATTGAATTAAAACAAATAATAAAAAAATTATTGAATTAAATTAAATTTATAAACTGAATTGCAAGTGAAATTAATTTATTTCTAATACTCGAGTTATCATTTGCTTTTTTTTTTCTCAATTTAAAAAAATATAATTTTATTATTTGTTATTTGATATTAATAATTTATTTTTTATTTAACTCAAATTAACATAAATATTACTTTATTTTATTATTATTAATAATATGCTTGTAATATCTTAGTCACATGCATCTAATATATTATTTTAAAAAATAATTTCAAGTATAAAAATATTATTAAATTCAATAATGTGTATAATTTGTATCATAAATTTACTTGATTGGCATAAATTTATTTAATTTTTTCTTTTTAATTATATTATTTTTTACTATTTTAATTCTTCAACATTTAGTTAATGAAACAACTTTTACACGTCAGATTAATTCCACGTATTTTTATTTTAATATTAAATAAAAATATTATTTAATATATAATTTAAAATATTTTTTTTGAAGATATATTCCTATCTAGATATTTTATTTATTTTTTATTGTAAGGAGAAAAGCCTTTATTAATCAACGGCACGAAACTTCCTCGAACTACACAATTAAGAACAGTAATAGAGAATAAATCAGATTTATTATGAGATATTTTCAACTTAGAAATTCCCTTTTCTCCCCTGGAAAACAGATCTTGGGCTGCACTGTTGTTGTACTGTGGTGTTGGATGTTCTACTGTCTTGTCTTAAATTAGCAAAAATCTTTTTTTTTTTCCCTTAAAGCGAAGAAGACGGACAATTCATTTGCTACAGGCACCTCACAAAAAATATATATTTATATCCCGATTTTTATTAGTAATAAAGAGAAAAAAGATTTTTTT
This sequence comes from Populus euphratica, assembly GCF_000495115.2. Lineage (NCBI taxonomy): Eukaryota > Viridiplantae > Streptophyta > Magnoliopsida > Malpighiales > Salicaceae > Populus > Populus euphratica. Next base: position 787,051 of record NW_011499933.1, read on the forward strand.
TGCCGGTGGGTTTTCTCTCTTCTTATTGCTGTTTTTTTTTTTTTGATTTTTTTTGAAATCCTTCACAAGCTCTGCGGCTGTCTGTAAAGGTTTGTTCCTTTTCAGATCCCATGTTATCATGCCTACCACCTTTTGTTTTACTTGTTTAATTTGGTTATTTGATTGGATTCTTGATCCGGGTTCTCATGGTTTTGCTTATGCATTGAACCCATGGGGGTATGGTTTTTGGTGCTTTGCTTATAGGGCAATTGGGTTGTGTTTGTTTTGTGTGCCTGTTTAATTAGGTGGATTTCAATGCTTTGAATTAGGGCGTTTTTGTTTGGAAATTGGGTTGGAATTTGCAATGAATGAAAAAGAACCGAACTTTGTCTTAAAGATTGGTTTTTATGGCTTTTACGTTGGCAGGATAGGGATTTTAGCGTGTTTGTGGCAGTGAACATAGGTTGGTAATGCTGTTTCTTGTTTTGTTGCATTTACTTGACCTGTGAATCCAGGACCGTTTTCATTTGAGGTTGAGGAAACTGCAGTGAGCACACACTATACTGCCGTGCGCATTCATGGATGCGGAAACAGATGTATGCTTATAATAATTCAATAACATGGATCAGAATTTACAAGTGGTAGGAACTGAATCTCAACTTGAAGTAAGTTGCTTGCTTGCTCATGATCTTTTTATTACTATTAACACTTCTAAGAAACTATGTAAGATCCTCGTTTTGCTGCATTTCACGGTTGAATGGTCATTCTACATATAATATCATAAATATCATAATTCTTTGTTGAAACTTTAGTTGCATGATTATGGAACAAGGAAGCATAGGTTGGAGTACAAATACTAATGGTTTCTAATCGTAGCTGTCATTATTGTAACAGATGGGAACGTTAGCTCAAAATGGGTCACCACTTGAGTTCGAGGAGCAGAGTCTTTTTAGCCCGGAATCAGGCACTCAAAAGATGCAACCTGGTCATATATCTGAGTATGGATCAGCTCGTGGTGGTTTCCAACCTGGTGTTAGTAAGATGTGGAGGAATGTTGTGTATAAGAGCATAAAGACTGTGATTTTTTCAAATAAACTAAACGTGCTCATTCCTTTTGGGCCTCTTGCAATCCTCGTCCGCATCTTGACTGGGCATAATGTAAGTTTGTAATTATCTATATTTTGTTTTAGTTACCATGCCTTGTTGTTTAGCATGGTTCTTTAGTATTTTGAGGTTGATTACAGGGTATGGTCTTCCTTCTGAGTCTACTGGGTATAATACCTTTGGCTGAGCGTTTAGGTTATGCTACGGAGTAAGGATCAGACTTCTGCTTTTCAAGTTTTATATGACTTTTTGGCTTTGAATCACCTAATATTGCTTCCTCTCTCCTCTGATGTAGGCAGCTGGCTTTGTACACAGGACCTACAAGTATGGGATGTTTATAACAATCAACGTCGTTCAGTGTTTGCTTCTATCTGTAAATTTTGTCATTGATTGACTTTTGTATCTCTGAAATGCTGAAATGTATTTGCAGTTGGGGGTCTTCTAAATGCTACTTTCGGAAATGCAACAGAACTCATCATAGCAATATATGCACTGAGACATGGAATGATACGTGTTGTTCAGCTGTCATTATTAGGCTCAATTTTATCGAACATGTTGCTGGTGCTTGGGTGTGCATTCTTCTGTGGTGGGCTTGTTTTTTACAGAAAGGAACAAGTTTTTAACAAGGTACATATATTAGCTTTTTTTTTTTTTTTTTTTCAAATGTTTATCTGGCTCTGTCTTGTCTCATTCTTACTATGGCTGAACTAAGTTGGCATGCAGGCAACTGCTACTGTGAATTCAGGATTGCTGTTGATGGCAGTCATGGGGCTACTCTTTCCTGCTGTCCTGCACTACACACACACGGAGGTGCATTACGGGAAGTCAGAGCTAGCTCTTTCAAGATTTAGCAGTTGCATTATGCTTGGGGTTTATGCTGCCTATCTTTTTTTCCAATTAAAGACCCAGAAAGATCCATACATTCCTCTCTCTGAGGTTGGCTATTTTTTGTAGAATCGGTTGTCTGCTTATTTTTAGCATGTTGGGTGCTAGTTACTGTTGATGTGATAAATTGTGTGAACTCAGGAAGGGAGTCTGAATGGGGAGAATGACATTGATGATGACGAGACTCCGGAGATTTCTAAATGGGAATCAGTTTTTTGGCTTTCAATAATGACAGCTTGGATATCTATCCTATCAGAATATTTAGTGGATGCCATAGAGGTAATGCAAACTGTTTGACATTTTCTCTCCTTGTTTGATCTGGTGACCACCTTGATACTTTTTATTCTTTTCATAATCTTGTGGAGATCTGTTGGTTTCTCAAGGACATGATTTTCATTTTTTACATATATGTAATTAGTCTTGAGATATAAGTAGTGTCCAAGAGCATCTACATAATACTACTTCAGTTTTTTTATAGAATCTAAGTTTACTGGTCACATTTTAGTGACTTTCTGCTGAGCTTGTTTGGTGGGTGATTTGCTTTGTAGGGAACATCTCATACCTGGAACATACCAATTTCATTTATAGGGGTTATCTTGCTCCCAATTGTGGGGAATGCTGCAGAGCATGCTGGTGCTATTATGTTTGCTATGAAAGACAAGCTTGTAAGAAACTTAATTTTGTTCACCTTTTTGCAATTTTTTCAGACCATGCCTTCTCATCACTGTAAGTTTCTTTGCAGGATATATCATTGGGCGTTGCAATAGGTTCATCAACACAAATATCTATGTTTGGAGTAAGTTTTGCAAGCCATTGAATGCAAGATAGGGATTTGCAAGCCATTGAATGCAAGATAGGGATTTGTTACGTACATTCTCCCTTAGATTTACATGTTTTTTTTCCTGAATTTTAGTTGCATCAGTGTTCAGTAGATTCAGCCTTGATGACTAGAACTTGCATGCATTTGAATGTGATCTTCATGAAGTTCTGATTTTCTATGATCTTTTGCAATGGGGAATCATTGACTCTTTCCAACTGCTGAATAATTCTGCAATTTGGTTAGAACATCCTTTTCAGCAATTGATAACCAAGCCTCAGTTGCAGACCAGTATTCATCTTCCTCACCCTCCTCCCAATGATCACTCTTCCTAACCTGTGCATCTGGAGTTCTATGTTGGACATGGGCCAATGATCTTATATTAACCCATTTAACTTAGCCTCAATAGGTGCGCCATGTTTTCAATCCTCAGCCGGAAACTCTTCACTTTAAAGCTATAAGTGAGTCCCAAGTGTTCTGTTTCAGAAAATGCTGAAGATGAATTATATGATATCCTTTCTTAACCTCATCCAATGACAATGGAATGCCAATAATTTCTTTATTCATCCTTCGTGGAAGCTGGAAACACACTGCTAGTCACACTGATAGCAGTTTTTCTAGGTGCAATCTTTTGCTCTTGGCACAAGATTAGCCACTTGTTTGAGAGAACAAACTCCTTCCTGCTCCTCCCTTGTTTGAAAACAAGGGAAAGAATCTGGAAAATAAGACAAATACAAGTTTTGAATTTTTACTGCAGCAGTGAACTGGTCATAGTGTATTGTAGACTGTCATGAATCATTTTTATTTCAAATATCTTTGTTTCATTTTTTTATGATTGGAAGATTTTTTACGTGATGTGCATCTCATGCATTAACTAATGTGCTTCTTGTTATTTGTATTACATAAGATGTTGCTTTTGGCATGGTACCTTCTAAGATCTTTGTTATTGTCATTACTGCAGATTCCCTTTTGTGTGGTTATTGGGTGGATAATGGGGCAGCCCATGGACTTAAACTTTAAACTTTTTGAGACTGCAACTCTTTTCATTACTGTCATTGTCGTGGCCTTCTTTCTGCAGGTTAGTATGTCTGTTATTTAGAGCCCGTTTGGAAATGCGGGCCAACCTGTATTTTCTAAAAATTCAATTTTTTTGGCTAAAAATTAATTTTTTTATATGTTTTGGATAGTTTTGATGTGCTGATCTCAAAAATGATTTTTTTTTTAAATGAAAAAACATCATTTTGATGCATTTCGGTATGAAAAGCATTTTGAAAAGTAACCGCAACTACACTCCCAAACAAGCACTAGAGAAGAAAATCATATTGGTATATACTAGAAAAAAGAAAAATATTATGGAGAATAGGACTTAGAGATAGAATGCACAATGTGTTGGCATGTTTAGTGAGGAGGCTTCTAAGACTGTTATTTAGCTTGTCATTCAAACAATAAATCATCATGTTTTGTGTGGTGCGTGAACCATCTCTCAAGTATTCATGATACATCTGCAGGAAGGATCTTCTAATTATTTTAAAGGATTGATGCTCATCCTTTGCTATGTAATTGTTGCTGCAAGTTTCTTTGTCCATGAAGATCCTCCCCCTGAAGGTCAGCTCTTGCACTCTCCTTTTGTTGCTTTCCAATCAAATAACTTATCATCCACTGAACACTTGGGCTAATACTATTTGCTATTCTTGCCTCTCTTCCCCCCCTCCCATTTCACTTATGATATGACCATGAATGTGATTTTGCAGGCAAGCCATAACACCACAATCATTGCCACAGCCAGTTTAAGAGGGTTATCACCAAGAGTTGGTCTATCATATTCTGGTGTATATATGCACACATTACAAAACAATATATTTTTCCTGCTAGCTGCTTGAGCTTGTTCATTTAATAGTATGGAGCAGGTATCTTACTGATTTTTTGGTTCTTCCTCCAGCATATGCTTTCATCATGTGTAGCCCACTTAGATGACAAGTTGAATTGTTTATATTGTAGAAAGTTTAAAACCAAAAAACATTTTTGTAATGTAACTATTGCTCTTCTGAATATCTTTCGATCATTGCTCATTTGTTAATTGCAATAGGGCAACTCAACGATACTGGTAATGCATCACTTCAAGAATGCCATAAATTGGCAATTCCATGTATGCTGACAAAGTTGAATATCACCGGACCTTTCACCGTTGTTAAAATAACATAAAACGGGTATGCCACCGGGCCTCCCTCAAGAGCCTAGATTTGCAGGATATGGTTTGACTGAGGGGTAAACCTTCCTGGATACAGTCTCAGCTGCTACCATGAAGACTTGTAGTTGGGTAGTTTGTTTGAAATTCAGGTGGGTTCTAGGTACCGGTCAAACATGAATGGTATAATCATAACTCATAAGCAGACTTTTAGTTAGCTATTTTGTTCGAATTTCGTAAGCGTTGAAAATTGAAACATCCTTCTATCGCCTTACGTGGTATAAGTTATCCAAAAGAGTTGAATTTGGAAATCTCACTCTGCATATGATCTGTTATCATGGACATAATCCAAGTAACTGTTAAAAATGTGGGCAGGTGGTAATATAAGATCATTCTTGGAGTTTCACTTAACTTTGTTTGAGATAATTCTTTGATATAATAGCAAAATCTTAAACAATGGGCAAGAAACTTGATGATAACAACATTTTGCAGTGCCTTCCATGTAATCTAACCCTACATAATAACTTTGGAGTTGAAGGAATACCTAACAAGGAGTCATGAGTATCACAATCAGCCAACTTACAATCATTTTCTTTCCCATGTACAAAAATTTCAAACAAAGAACTGTGTAAACAATAACATTACTCCATGTGACTTCTACTTTTCTGATATCTTACATCAAGATATATGCTTTCTACAACTTAAGTTCGGTAACTTCTCAAAAGTTAGGTAACAAAAATGCATTGAACGAAACTACTTTGACTTACGAGACAGGACAAGATCGTTAATCCATTAAGCTAAGGACATGCAAGTATTTAGTTGATGACACGGTTCTTCACTTTTCGTACTTGTCAAAAGAGGGCAGAGCAGAACCCTTGCTTGGTTCTTTTCATCAATTGAGGTCCTATGGGTGATGCAGCAGAAGAGTTGCCATTACTTGGAAGCTTTTCTTCTGCTTCAGCTGATGATGAACAAGAAGAGTCTCTAAAAAGAACTGGTATTTAGTCTTCTTCTGTTACCTTTCTATGTGTAGTTTTCATATGCTTTCTTCTACTTAGATAACATTGTTGAGAAAGATAGAAATGGTCATTCATCTTCTTCTGCTTCAGGGTTAACTTTTTTGCATGCTTTTCTCTTCTTTTGTTAATGATTTTCCCAAGAACCTGAAAAAATGGTTTCCATGATGGCTTGCTTGGTAGGTGGTTTGATTGGTGTTTGCGATGGGGCACATGATTTTTTTTGTTTTTGCGTAAAAGACAGACAAAAACACAAAAGAAAAGGTGAAAAAAAGGACACGCCGTTGCCGGGGATCGAACCCGGGTCACCCGCGTGACAGGCGGGAATACTCACCACTATACTACAACGACCTTGTTGACATTTATTAATAAAATATATTACAAATATATAAGATGAAAAATGAGATTACAGGTGGAAATTTTTTGCAAAGAATTTCTTGATATAACCACCTTCCTTCCTCATTAGGCTAATTTTTATTTTTAAATACTTGAAGGAACCATATGGACTGCAACAGCACATGTTATAACAGGAGTGATAGGGGCAGGAGTACTGTCTCTTGCATGGAGCATTGCTCAACTAGGGTGGATTGCAGGTCCTCTATGCATGATAGTTTTTGCAGTCATCACCCTTGTTTCAACAAACCTTCTTTGTGACTGCTATAGATTTCCTGATCCTGAACATGGCCCCACCAGAAACAGGTCCTACATGGAAGCTGTGAAGTTGTATTTGGGTGAGTGTATATACACATAGATTTGTTCCATTCACAAGCTTCAAATTGTTGGTTCTCGTTATAAATGATTTGATTTTATTAGCAAACTCACGATGGTGGCTCATTAGTTGATAGGTCATAGGTGGGATAAGAACCTGTGATACTACGGTTCAAGTCCCACTTCCTTCATTCTCATCATTGGGAGCCACAAGCAGAGATAATGGATCCCATCTCGATAGCTGTGCCGAGTTGGCTATGCATCTATCTAAGCTTATCTGCACTTGAAGATGGAATATATTAGTTTGCTTATATGAAAGTATTCACTGTCTTCGTCTCCGTCCTTCAATCAAACATGTTTTTGTCCTCTGTTCTATTTATAGTTTGTCGTGTTATGTTGGCTATGGTACAGAGAAGGTATCCCTTCTTCCAACTTTTGTTACGTATTACACTAAATCACTCAATCTTTGACTAAGACATTGAATTAGTCTTATACAGTTATAGTCTTATTGATTGCTTAAACAATCAGTGGCCTCTAGTGTACTCAAACTCTTTACTGTTTTTTATTTTCTGATGAAGTGGTAAGTTCAGAATTCTGACAACTAGACAACTCAAATTCAGGAGAGAGAAGCCAAATAGTATGTGGAATATTTGCAGAGGAAAGCTTATATGGGTGTGGAATTGCCTATACCATTACTTCTGCTAGTAGCATAAGGTATGAGACTTCAACCCTTCTCTGCTTTCTTCCTAATTTTCTATTTGATGGGCTTGTTTGAGAAACTTGATAAACATGCATGATTCATGAAGCCAAATTCTGAGTTTGGTGTAAGCTTGATTGATGATGAAGTTTTGAGCTACAAACAAGTATCTGGCTTAGTCCTTTCCTTCCAGCTCTTTCTATTTGTCAGCGTGTGAGCAAGTGTCTTCTCCCATAAAATCTTTTGTCATTTATATTGCCATTATTAGGGCAGTGAATCTAAGTATGGTAGGAAAATGGGAGACTCCTCTAATAGGAGAAATAACCAACATTTTCCTGGTTAGAAAATTTATCTGCTTGTATGATATTATTGTAGGCGAGAAAATTACCGGAAAAAAAATGACCTTTCGGAATACTGTGATCAGAATCATGCTTCCCAGCAAGTGTTAATTTTATTATTCTTCCCCTTTTTAGTTGAACTCTTGATTCATGATTGCATGGTAATTACAGAAGTACAGAAGGAAGTAGAAAAATCAAAATGAAAGATTCTTGGAAAAGTGGTTGTGATGGAACAAGCACAGTTGAGGAAATGGCTTTTACTGGATAATGGCTTTTAGCTGTTAACTTCGTGCATTTAACAACTTGGTAGGATCTGTAGGATAGTAGAAACCAGTCCTTGTTGATTGACCCATTCAAATTAAATCATCTCATTAATGTTATAATCACACATGACCTTGGATAGAAAGTTGCTACTCTTTCTTGGTATTATTATGTTGATAAGTTGGTATCTGTATGGAATTTCCTGCTTAGTATAGTTTCACCCTTCCTCCACAAAGAATCCAGCAAAGAATTGTTGTAGAAATGCTAGCTGAGAAGTGAAAGAAAAACCTAATTAGGTTCCGAGGGGATGGAGGTGAACAAATATTTCAAACTTTTTTCTTGAAAGGCATGTTATGTATCTGCATTTGTTCATGTATCTAGTTATTGTGTTCAGTTCTGAGATAGTTCAGAGTACTTCGGCCCTTTATTTTGGCTATCCAGGTTGTAGAAAACTTCTAGCGAACATAATTTCCTGCCATGAATTGAATAATCATGGCAGTCCAACATCCTCTTGAACTGGCAAATGGTTGCTGTGATGATGACGGGCATCCATTAAGAACTGGTAAAATAATTTCCAAGGACCAGTTTATGCATTTAAAGTTTACCGCATTTTTTTCAATTCAATCTTGAATTTGGTGCCTCTGGGAAACTCAACCAGGAACCTTATGGAGTTGCGTTGCACATTTATTACCGCTGTTATCAGCTCTGGAGTCCTGTCCTTGGCTTGGAGTACAGCACAGCTAGGTTGGATAGCAGGCCCAGTGTCCTTTCTTTGCTTTGCGATTGTCACCTACGTTTCTGCATTGCTCCTTTCCAATTGCTATAGGTCCCCTGACCCAGTAACCGGAACACGAAACTACTCTTACATGCATGCTGTTAGAGTAAATCTTGGTAGTTGAACACATTCCCTTTACCTTTGAGCTTGTCTCGTAAATCCCTGTGTACCTTTCAGTTAGGATATTCCTTATTTGCTTCCTAACTTGATGTAGTGATAGTTCAGGTAAAACACAGACATGGTTTTGTGGTTTGCTTCAATATCTGAGCTTGTATGGGACTGGTATTGCTTGTGTTATTACTACTTCAACTAGCATGAGGTACTTCCTCGCTGAATTCTGTGATTTACACCCTTTTTTACCCCTTGCGTTTGAGACTGTTCTGGATTAATTCCCTTGCAATATTAAGTTTTTTTGTCTACATCACCAGTATTTTGTTGGTTGTTTTCCTATCTTTTCTTCCTTGTGGATTGCTAGCTCATTTCATGTTTGCGACAAGGTATTTGTATAATATGTGTTTTTTTTTTTGAATGTAGAGCAATTCAAAGATCAAATTGTTACCATAGAGAAGGGCATAAAGCTTCATGTGAATATGGTGATACCATCTACATGCTGCTATTCGGAGCTATTCAGATAGTAATGTCACAGATACCAGATTTTCATAACATGGGGTGGCTCTCTGTAATTGCAGCAATCATGTCCTTTACCTACTCTTTTATTGGATTTGGACTTGGTGTTGCAAAAGTAATAGGTATTGCTGCTAATCTGTCCAGTTATTTCTTCCTGGCTCTGCTAGAAAGACCATCTTTTCAGTCACTTACAGCAAGCAGCTCTTGAAGCTCAATTCTCCATTGTGTTTCTGAGGCTGTGTATTGAAAAGAATAGAAACCTTACTTAGAGGATTTGTAAATTTCTGAATGGAGAGATTAGTGACTCTCCACAGAGCCTTGAATAATCTTTCTTCTGGCAACCAGAGTTAGTTTGTAAGATAAGCATGGATAGTCCATTGGGAGAAGCAGCTACATTATCTCTAAAAATTTACTTACGTAACTGCAGAAAATGGGAGGATTAAGGGGAGCATTACTGGAGTCTCAGCTGCCACTAATGTCAATAAGTTATGGCTAGCCTTCGAAGCATTAGGGGACATTGCTTTTGCCTATCCATACTCGATCATTCTGCTTGAGATACAGGTTTCGCTTCTACTTTTCTGAATTCAATTTCGTTGCAGAAACTAGTAACAAATTCTGGGGGACTGATGTGAATTAACAAAATCTTTTGCTTGAAGGATACTTTGAAGTCACCTCCACCAGAGAACAAGACCATGAAGAAGGCCTCGATGATTTCAATATTTATCACAACTTTCTTTTACCTATGTTGTGGATGCTTTGGATATGCAGCCTTTGGCAATGATACACCTGGAAATCTCTTGACAGGGTTTGGGTTCTTCGAGCCCTATTGGCTCATCGATTTGGCAAATGCTTGCGTTGTTCTTCATTTGGTTGGAGGATATCAGGTACTAATTTTCTTTCCTTCTCAAAACAACAGTAAAATAACGTTCACAACTTTTTTGTGGATCTCATTTTTCTGTTACAAAAAAATTAACTATTATTTTTTTGTATAAAATCTGTAAGTTTGGTCATGGTTTATGTGTTCTTTTTGCAGATATATAGTCAGCCTGTGTTTGCATTTATTGAAAGCTGGTTCAGTAGAAAATTTCCAAGTAGTGGTTTTGTGAACAACTTCCACTCCTTCAAACTTCCATTATTTCCTCCTCTTCATATCAATCTTTTCCGGCTATGTTTCCGAACTGCATATGTTGTGTCAACCACTGCCATTGCAATGGTCTTCCCATACTTCAACCAAGTTTTGGGAGTGCTAGGAGCCTTGAACTTTTGGCCTCTGGCTATATATTTTCCCGTGGAAATGTACTCCGTGCAGAAGAAAATAGGTGCTTGGACAGGAAAATGGATTCTTCTTAGAACATTTAGCTTTTTTTGCTTGCTTGTAACAATAGTGGGCTTAATTGGGTCAATTGAGGGAATTATAAGTGCTAAACTTGGCTAAGAGCCTCTCTTGCTGTGTTATTTCTGCCAATTGACTACAGCGATCATATATCATGTTGGAAGACGAGATTATTATGCCTCATGTTTTCCTTTCCTGTTCTAATAATATAAGTATACAGATTCCTAGCTTGCTACAAGGCAACTAAAATTTCTACCATCAATAGTCATTAAAGAAAATAAATACTGAGAAGAAGCATGCAGTTTCGTGGAAAGTTGGTTAGCACTGCAAACTAGTGAATTCCTCCAATTAAACTCATGATACAATGTTATTGACACAGTAGAAGATTTGAGCCATAAAACCTCATCATGATTACCTTTAACTGGAAAGAAAACCTGAACCATCATATCCAAGCCTCTGAAAGGAAATATTGAATCTGTAACATTTGATAATGCATAAAATTCCAGACAATCTTTCTGGTACTGTGAAAGAATATTTTGCATGGTATACAATGTACCCAACACTAAGAAGCTATTAAAGGCCTTGTTTTATTTTAATGGGCATCTACTCACTCTGACATTCTATTCTTCGAAGAAGAAGCTTCAAGGGATGGGATGCTTTGTTCATACCTGAAGAAATTACCAGGATCCACCGTGGTCTTAACTCGCACCAACCTGTCAAAATTGCCTTTGAAATACTTGGTACCCCAACCACTAGCTTGCTCATAACTAGCATTGCCAATTTCATTGATACCCAGATCAATATCTCTGTAATTTAGATATGAACATCTAGGTGATTTTGACACAAAAGGAGTCATGTAATCGTAAAGCTTTCTGATAAGATCCAAATTATGACCCACAGCTTCAGCACCTTCTTCTTTCCAACTTGCTGCATACTGGATTTTGTAAATGTTCCCTGCTCTATGTGGAAATGGAGTGTCAAGTTCTGAAATTTCACTCATTTTTCCTCCATAAGGATTGAATGTCAACACCGGCTTTTGCAATTGGATCATTTTCTTCCATATTCCTTGAAGATCAGTCTTCGAAATAGGCTCTTGCACATAGTCAGATTTCCTCTTCAAGTACTTCTCTTTTGTTGAATGTCTCTCAAGCAAAACATCTGTAGATGTACCAATTTGATAATTGGACCAAAACAGAACCGACTCAATCCAGCTCATTTCTTTGCAGTCCGTGGATAATAATCCCAATCCAGGAAACTGCTCATCCATCAGAGAAACAAGTCTTTGTGCATTTCCAAGAAACAAAGCATTGAATTTGGCCTTGATTGTCACTTGCCCCTTCCTAGTAACTGGGTTCAGGACCACCCTTATAAAGAGATCTTCATCGATTTTATCAGCAACATGCTGCCATTGATACACAATATCTGATGCACCTTCTTCCAATGTCCTTTCAACTCTAAAAACAGTGACAACTTCAGGGACTCGGACTAGCTTAATTTTCCATGAAACAATGATTCCAAAACTAGCTCCGCCTCCTCCCCTAATAGCCCAGAAAAGATCCTCCCCCATTGCTTCTCTATCCAAGACATTACCATTAGCATCAACCAGTACTGCATCAACAATATTATCAACGGACAAACCATGCTTCCTCATCAAGTTACCATATCCACCTCCACTTAAATGGCCTCCAACACCAACTGTTGGACAAACTCCAGCGGGGTAGCCGTAAATCTTGCTCTTTTCAGCAATTCTATAATAAACTTCCCCTAGTGTAGCACCTGACTCTACCCAAGCGCTCTCATCTTCTATGTCAACACTAACAGACCTCATATTGAACAAGTCAACCATGATAAACGGCGCAGTTGACACATAAGAAAGGCCATCATAATCATGGCCTCCACTGCGGATTCTGACTTCAAGACCATGAATCTTGGAACAAATGATTGATGCCCGGATGTGAGAAACATGAGTGGGGGCTACAATGAACAAAGGTTTTGGTGTCGTAGGAGATGTGAATACAAGGTTTCTGATGTAAGAATTCAAAACTGACAAGTAGTTAGGATTGTTGGGGAAATATGTGACTTCAGAGATTGGTGTGGAGGTTAAAGAATGAGTGGACAGGCATTGGAGAAAGGTTTCTTGGATTGGATCAAGAGTTTCCATTGAGATATAGAACAGAAATATTCTGAGTATTGAAGAGATTAGAGTTCTCATTACCTTATATGCTTCTTTTTTCGCTTAGTCTTCAACGCGAAGATGAACTTTATACAGCCTGTTTCTTTATTATTCTCTTGCTTGTATTGCTATTTTTCAATGCTTCTTCACTAAGGAGCTTTATTACAGGATACCGTTGGGAAGCTTCAATTGTCCTAGCGTCAAGTCTCGCTCACCGATTGTGATATTTTATTACAAGCCATTAAAGAGCCAGCCACAGTGATGGATCCACATGCCATAGGGGTCAATGAACAATCGTCTCAGATGAATTGGCTGTTAAACCATATGATATGGATGATTTTGTTTGTTAGTGAAAGCACTGCGGAGTTTATTGATGTCAAAGCCCGCAACATATCGTACAAAACGTTGGCAAAACCAGAGGATGAGTGAAGGCTTATCCTAGAATTTGTGTGAATTAATTCTGTGACAAATGTGTGCTGTATGCGTAATACACGCAATATTTCAAATATTCTTCGAAATTAATAAAATAATTTATAATTCAAAATATTTATTACATTAAATAAAATCTAATTTTTGAAAAAAAAATCTACACTTAATGAAAACAATATAATAATAAAGTATAATAATAAAGTATCTAAGACATTGAACCACGAAAAATAAAAAAAATCTCATGAAAACAAGTAAAATATACCAACAAATAAAGTAGCATAAACTCTTAATTAACTTGCTAATGAAAGTAGGGTCACCAAGTTACATAAAGAAAGATATTTGATCTTTTTGATTATGAATAATATAAAACTTTACAAGCTTGTTTACCGGACATAGTTGTTAAACTTGACCTTAAGATTGACCTGGCTAAGAGGGCTAGGTCCCTGATTTTATGGGTCAACCCAAATTTTTTTAAAAAAACTATCTTCTCTCTCAAAGATCAGGGGTGGTGGCCCTCTGCTGAGATTTACTCCTTTTGCTTTCTTTTGAAAGCTATTGACAACAGCTTTAATAGAAGCATCTTTCCCTTGTTTTTAGAATCAAGTAATGCATTATCACTTCAGAATAAATTCTTTGTATAGCTCAAACATCTAAGAAAATATCCTCACAGTTTACCTTTCTTTTCTAGTAAAACATGTTTCCATATTTCCCAGCCAAATAGCTTTAGAAGGTACGGGAATGTCTAGATCAACATAAGTTCCCATATTGAAATTTAATATATTTCCTGGTCAACTAAATTTTTTGAAGGAAAGGCATATAAAAAGCTCTAAAATTTTCCCTATCTCTACAAAAAAAAAAAAAAATTGACACTCCCCCTAACTTTGGATTTTCTCTCCCAAAACCAACCAAAGCAGCTGCCAAAGAGGTCTGACCACAACTTCCCTCATCCCTCTCTCAGTCACCCCCTTGGCTTTTTGGCCAAACTAAAAAGCCCCTACACAGTCACCCCCTTGGCTTTTTGGCTAAACTAAAAAGCCACTACACGACCATAACTTTCTCATCCCTCTCACAGTCATCCCCCTAGCCTTTTGGTCAAAACTAGAGAGCCTCTTCTTCTTCTTCCCCAGTTGTTTTCTTCTCCTAGCTAGAGTTGCCGCCCACTGACACAGGAGACTAGCACTACAAATATGGTCTCCAACTTCCCCTATCTCTACTAAACCGAGACCTGAGTCTCTTTTTTTGGACCCGCCTCCAGCGACAGCCGAACATAGTAGCATCCCTCACTCTCCTTTCCTCTTCGTTGCTAACATTAGCTCATTATAGAGAAGATGATGAAATAAGAAGGGAGGCTAAAGGATAAAAACCACATTTAAAAAGAAAAAAAAACACTAGGTCTTATTCAGGTTCGCCTGGGTCATGGGTCAATCAGGTTTTACTGATTTGTTGCTCGGTCTTTTAACAAACTTGAATCGGTTTAGCCACCAAGTTGACCCGTCAAAATGATCTGGATTTAATAACTATGTTACCGGGTAAGATGACCAAAGCACTATTTACTAAAAGAATAACAGATCTAATAAATTATTAGGTCTAACACATACAAATGCATATGGACCAATACCAATTCGTTCCATGGATGTATATACATGTTTCATTATGTATTACCATATTAGATATGATTATGTGTATTTGATGAAAGTCCGAATCATTTAAAAGGTTCAAAAGGCTTATATGAAGCGTATTATATCTGAAAGCTAGGAGTTCAATTAGATAAATATAAGTTTGTGGGATTTCAAAAAATAATTATTGGATATTATTCATATCATCATATTAAGAAAAAATATTTATCTCAAAATATGCAACCTTTCTAAAACAAGAATTGTTATTGAAAAGAGTTCAAGGCTATAAAATTAGATTTTCAACCTCAAGCTTAAGAAATATAAGAACTCTATAGATCTGGTATGACACGTTATGCACCATTGAGATTTGGACTTATCATAAAAGCTAAAAATGACAAGTTGTTCGTACTTGACGAGCCTACTAATTACATGGAATTAATATCTGATATTGATTATAAGAAAATAGCTTGATGTCGTGAAATCTACATTGAATTCCATGTACACTAACCAAATATGGACCTTAGCTGATCCATTTAAAGGGATAAAACACATTGGATGTTAATAAGTTTTTAAGAGAAAGATTTACATGAAAGACAATCTACAAATACACAAAACTAGACTAGTTGTCAAATATTATAAATAAAGACAAATAGATTGATTTTGAAGAAACCTTTTTGCCAGTAACTATATTAAAATCTATAAAGATTTTGCTTGTTATAGCTATATGCTATAATTATGAGATTTGAAAAATGGATGTCAAAATCACAATTCTAAATGAGAATCTTTAAAAAGAGTGCATGTGACACTATTTAAAAGTTTTTTAAATCCAAGGAATTTGCCAATAAATTATGCAAGCTATAAAAATTTATTTATGAACTTAAGCAAGATTTGAGGAGTTGAAATATCCATTTTAATGAGATAATCAAGTAGTTTGATTAAAAAAATACGAATAAAACTTGTGTTTATGAAAAGGTTAGTGAGATTGAAGTTATTTTCAAATATTATATGTAGACAACATATTATTAATAGGAAACAACATTTCTTTACTCTAGTTAGTAAAAATCTGGTTGTTCAAGAATTTCTTTATGAAGGGCATGAGAGAAACAATTTATATACTAAATATTTCTATAAAAATAGATCTAAAAATGATTGCATGTATTGTCTCAATCCATGTATATAGATAAGATGTTAAAATGACTTAGCATGAAAGAATCCAAAAGATAATATTTATCTATTTGACATATAATACTCTCTCTAGAGATATGTGTTCTAAAACACAAATTGAGAGAGATAAGATAAAAATGATTCCATACACTACATATAAGATACATAATATATATGATGTTATGTAAGACCAGATATATTTTATGTTTTGAGTATAATTAGTAGATACCAATTTAATCTAAATGAGAGTCACTAGAAAATAGTTAAAAATATTTTTAAATACTTAACAGGAATTAAAAATATTTTTCTAGTCTATGAAGGAGATGAACTAGTAGTTCATGGTTATTTGGATACTAGTTTTTAATAAGATAATGAAAATAACAAATTTATTTAGTTTATATTTTACTTTAAATAATGATATTGAGCTAGAAGAGTTTAAAATAAGAGATCAAAATAGATTCTACAACTAAAATTGAGCACACATCTATGTTTGAGGAGACAAAATAGATTGTCTGGATCAATAAGTTCACACTGGATTATGTATGTTTCCTAGGATTGTTGATCCAATAACTATATACTGTGATAACAATAGATCCATTGTACAAGCAAAGAAGCCTAAGTCTCATCAATGATTCAAAAATATACTTAAACAATTCCATTTGATTAAATAATCATACAAAGAAAATATGTAAAGATAGTGCGAGTACCAACTAAAGAGAATTTGAAGATCTTCTTACTAAGTCACTGCCCTATTAAAAACACTATCGTCAAATAGAGAGATATGATATTTGATACATAAGTGATTGACTTTAGTATAAGTAAGAGATTATTAATGTATATGTCCTCTAGCCATTTGATTGGTTACACGTAAAACTGACCTTATTCATGTAAATATATTTAATTTATTAATAAAAAAATTATTTATCTTTAATATTCATCAAATATTTTATTAATGAGTATAATATTTGATTAATAAATTAGAGTAAAGATAAAGTTATTAGGACAAAAATATTTAATAAAGAAAATGATAAAGTTGTTATAATCATGGTATTTTTATTATATTAAAGCATTGTTTCTAAATGTTTCTAGCCAATGCTCTATTAAGACTAAATATTAATTAGAGTTGTTGAGACTAGTACATGTTATGTTTTTTTTAATGAAAAAAACAGTTGTTCTCATAAACTAAGGTATAAGAGATATCTAAAACTAATATTTAAGTACATGTCAAATGATATGTATACTAAACTAACCTACATGAGAATTTTATATGAAGAAATCGTGTGTGTCTATGAAAAAAATCACGTGCGGGTTGTGTAAGTGATTTTTAGACTTAATATTATTAAGTTATCTTATATAAGGAGTGTTATATTTTGATTCTGTTATGCATTATCCTAATCAAAGGTAACAAATGGATAAATATTGAGTATAACATGAACTATATAAATGTATTTAAGTAATCAAGAGAGGATTCAACACCCTTGATATTGGGCATAACATGAACTAAAACAAATAAGTTGTTATACATTGTACTTAGTCTTCAAATATAAATCAATCAGTTATTGAATTGATAATAAGTTAATTTGTTTAATTTATTTCATGTTATTTTATTTAGGATTATGGTTTATATTTGGGCTAACTTATTAAAGAATCTAATGAATCACCTATATAAAAACTATTAATCATAAATTAAAATGAGATGATTAATCAAATGTGACTTAATTATAAATAAATTTTTGAAACTAAGGACTAGAATGTAATTAATATAAGGTATTATGATTTTAAAATTATCCTAAAATAATATATATGATATTATTTAAGAAAAAAATTGATATTTTATTATTTATAAGGTTTTTTGATTTTCCTATAAATAAAATATTATGATTCTTATTTTCCAAGAGAAAGAAGTGAATGGTGAGTTACATATAGTACATAAACACCTAAAACATAAAAAGAAAAGAGTTGACTGAGATGACCAAGAGAGTGATATCTTTTTCCAAGTATAAGAGTGTCGAAGTAATAAATAACCAGGCAAGACCGAGATCGAACCACAGAGAAGTTAACTATATAATAATAACAATAACAACAACAATAAGAAGAAGAAGTTAAAGAAGACTTTGAAATGTAAAATTAATGTGAGGATTAAATAATAATAAAAACAAATATTGAGGTTAGAGGATCCACTAATACTATTAAAAATAAATATAATATAAACTCTTTTTATTACCTAATTGAAAACCACACACAAAGGAGGTTCCAATCAGATGATTTATCATTAATAGTTTATTATAAATTGTTAATATGATCTTATTAATTATTTTATTTAAGTAACACTAAAATTTCAAATATTATCAGGAATTCATGATGCTAACTTATGTTAACAACAAATAAAATTCCTTTCATAGCATAGATGTAGGTTATATCGTATGGTTAGTTATGAAAGTGTCAAGCATTTATTGTATTAAGTGTTATATAACACAAATCTAGATTAATCATTTAACAAGCAAGGTATTAAGAATTAATAAGATAAAAATAATAAGACATGTTAACAGCAAGTTATTTAGGATATAAGCATTGAAGTCCATATTGAGTTTATATTATACTTATTTTAACACCATTAGTGAAACCTTTTCACCTTAATATAATAAAATTAGTTAAACATAATGAAGAAGAGAAACATAATTAAACAAGAGGAGAATATGATTATATAAGTATAGTAAAGGAAATAAAAGGTATAAACAAGAGATTAATGAAAGCAAAACTCGAGCATTACAAAAATATAAAGAAATCAAGCAGTAACATAATCTTGATCTGAAAACCAAGATGCCTAAATGCATGACAAATGCCTCCTTTTATAGGCTAAAATTTAGAATTATTGATTTGATGACTAATTGTTGAATGAGTGATCACCTCTTGACTTTGTGACAATATTTATCTTCTTGTCTGCCAAAAATATCATTGCTAACATCAGAATTTGAAAAAATCAGTGCATTTGGACTTCTAGAACTTGAGATATGGGCTGAACACTGAACAATATCTGAACTGTAGAACATATTCAAACTTCTCTTTTGATGCTAAGATTTGAATCTTCAAACAGCAGAATTGAGTCTTGGACTTTTATGAATGTTTTAGGCCTATGTCTTGACTTTTTAGTTATGTAAACCAAACTAAAATCCAAGATCTACAGCTCCAGATATGACCTAATGACTGAATAGTGTTCCAATTTGAATTGAATCAACATCTCTTTACCAAGTTTAGCATTTTCTTTGTCCTTTCATTTTCAATAGTTAATCACATCAATCAGTTCTTTGAGTTGTGAGATATGCCTGCATTTAAAATGAGCATTTACTATAAATTAAAGTTATCTTATATCATTAGACTTATTATTATAAAACATGCTTAAGTTAGTGAATTTAATGATACTTTAGGTGCAAAATGATGATATAAAATCTTGATAAAAATATAATTTTAAGTACTAATCAATGACACTCTAAGGTATAATAATATCTCTTTACTAAAAGGATTTATGAGATTTCTTACTGGTGATTTATGTAAGTTATTATTAGAGGCCAGATATTTAGATGACTTATAATTTGTGATAACTTAATCTTTAAGTAAATATTTAAAGCTAAAAAAAATATTTAATCTTTAAGTAATTTTTACATAAACCATAAACAACTTTAAATATATTTATAAAAATTCTTACTACTTCCAAAAAAAAATTTAAATTTGTAATTTCATTTGTTTTGAAAAACCCAACAATAATGTGCTTCAAAGGTGAATTCTTAGCTATTTTACACAAGTATAGCTCCTGACTTTGGTCACATGCCTAGCCACCATGTTTAGGTGCTCAAGCAGAGTTTCATTTTATATATAGTTGTATGCTGATTGTCATCCACTGTTTTTAATGCCAAGTGTACTGGACATGGTGACAAATTGATAATTGTACTTCTCATTTGATCCATTTTTGCAATTGTTTCAAGGAGAGCCAGCCGTGGAATATGTTCCAACATGACTCTGGATGATAGCGGCGGCGATGCCTAGCATAAAAGCCTTGACAGCAGAGGTAGAAAATTGTTATGCCAATCATCGCTATATTCGAGGGCTTCTTCATTGTCTTGTTCTCTGAGGGAGGTGATTTTAAAGTATCATGAATTCATTTATCTTATACGATTGTGATATTGTCTGATATCATGTTGAAATTAACAGGCTAGCTAGCTAAGAACACTGCCAGAATTTGCTTCATAAGCTTGGTTTCTTCGTTTTTTAGTTTTAGAAAATTAATATTTGCTTGCAGTACTTATTTAAATCACCTCTTTTTAATAAATCCTTGATCCAAGTAAAAACAAAAACGGTTCTACATAGATTTAGCACTTACAATTCCTTCAATTGACCCAATTAAGCCTACAATTGATACAAGAAAGCAAACAAAGCTAAATGTTCTGAGAACAACCCATTTTCTCGTCCAAGCCTCTATTTTGTTCTGTACAAAATACATTTCTACGGGTAAATATATGGCTAATGGCCAAAAGTTTAAGGCCCCTAATAGCCCCAGAACTTGGTTGAAGTAAGGGAAAACAGTGGCAATCACGGTCGTTGACACAACATATGCAGTTCGAAAACATATCCTGAAAATATTAATGTGAAAAGAAGGCAACAGTGGGAGTTTGATGCTGTAGAAGTTATTCAGAAATCCACTGTTTGGGAACTTCTTCGAGGACCAACGTTCTACAAACGTGAATACTGGCTGACTGAAGAGCTGACAAAGAAAGAAACATGTATCATAGTTACTCAAAAACTTATCAAACTGCAAGCTGTAATATGAAATCCTCGTCCAACTATTGTTCGCGACAGAATAAAGAGAGCATCGCCTAGGACACAGGAGATGCATTGGATTTGATGGAAACAGGAAGCATGTTAGCAGTTAGCGTAGGATACTTTTTACTTTTAAAGCAGGGAAGAGAGTAAAAGGGAAGTACCTGATAGCCTCCAACCAAATGTAGAACAATGCAAGCATTAGCAAAGTCAATGAGCCAGTAAGGCTCATAAAATCCAAGTCCGGTCAAAAGATTTCCAGGAGTATTGTTGCCAAAAGCTGCGTATCCAAAGCATCCACAGAAGAGGTAAAATAATGTTGTCGAGAAGAGTGCAATCATCGATGCCTTCTTCATGGTCTTGTTCTCAGGTGGAGGTGACTTCAAAGTATCCTTCATTTAACAATTTTCTAGTTCATTTTAGCTCTGATAATTTGTAAGATAATGAATTTTGGACAATTGAGGGCAGACCTGAATTTCAAGAAGAATTAGTGCGTATGGATAGGCGTAAGCAATGTCCCCAAGAGCTTCAAAGACTAACCATAGTTTTTTAGCTCTAGTAGCAGCTGGGGCACCTGTAATGCTTCCCTTGATCATCCCATTTTCTGAAATTATTGAAAACAATGTTAAAAGCAAAGAAGCTGCCTCTACAAAAACATGTGATCCATGATTATTTTTTTCAATACAACATATTTGTAGCAATTTTGAATTTTCACAGATTTGTTCGTATCTGAGGATTGAATTTCAATTGCAAAGCCAGATGCCTCTGATAATAGAGAATGAATAAACATCTACCTATTACTGTAGCCAAGCCAAGTCCAAATCCTGTAAGAGAGTAGGCAAAAGACATGATTGCAGCAAGAGCTGAAAGCCATTCTATGCTGTGGAAATCTGGTATCTGTGACGTTACAATCTGAACAGCTCCGAATATCAGCATATACGGAGTATCCACGTCTTCACATGGTGCATTATGACCTTTTTCACGGTAACAGTTTGATCGTCGAATTGCGCTGCAAGTTGTTAGATAATGGCTCAAACTTCACAATAAACGAAGCACTATGGAATAGACAATAATGGTCCTCGATAATTGGAATAAAACAAGGCATAAATCAAGAAATTCACCATGGAAGTACCTCATACTAGTCGAAGTGGTAATAACATATGCAGTGCAAATCCCATACATGAACAGATATTGAAACAATCCGCAAAGGCATGTCTGGGTTTTACCTGCAACGTCACCACTCAAAATTAGGATGCTTGTAGAAGGTAGATTATCTAAACATTGCCAAGCATGAATATTCAGGGAACAAAATAAGCTCAAGGTTTAAAAGGGAGTGGGTGTTTTGCTACCAAGATTCACTCTAACAGCATCCATGTAAGAGTAGTTTCGTGTTCCAGTGACAGGGTCAGGATATCTGTAGCAATCAGAAAGAAGCACAACAGAAACATAGGTGACGATAGCAAAGCAAAGAATGGCAACTGGACCCGCTATCCACCCTAGCTGTGCTACACTCCAAGCCAAAGACAGAACACCAGAGCCGATAACAGCCGTAATTATATGAGCTATGCAACTCCATAAGGTTCCTGGTTCAGTTTCCGGCAGGAGGTAAACTCAAGATTAACAGAGCACACACCAAATTATGCAAATTAGACTGGGAAGTTGGAAGTGTCATTACCAGTTCTTCTTGTCCGCCCATCATCATCAAGCAACAAACTATTCTCTAGCTCATGTTTGACTGCCATGACTATCAAATTCAAGGGAGGCAATGAAGTTCGCTACAAATTTCCTACCTGTAAACCCAAAATGTAAGGATTAAGCTCAACAAGATCTGAAAGAAACACTGTGCCCCATGCATAGCAATGATGTAAAACACTATGCCCTACACATGTCATAATAGTTGATGTGGTCATTTGTATCTATCCCTCTCACATCATTAAGATTTCTCCATTTCTCTTGGTGAGAATGTCAGTGTCAGTGTCAGTGACAGAAATTTACTGGAGATATCCTACCAGCTATCCTATATGGAAGACACAGAATTGAGAACTATTTGTAGCAATTAAGAAAAGGCAGAAACCCGACCTGTCCGTGATTGGAGGTTGATTCTACCCTGAAAACCCTTTTCATCAAGGTTGGTTAAAGATTCGGATGCTTGAATCTAAAACATACCACTATGTCTGATAGCCCCATTTGACTCCATATTTAGTTCACCTTTCCCAACTTTTCTTGTTGATCAATAACATTTCCTTTAGCCTTATAGGGCCAGATGATGGTTAACAGCACTCGCAGCCCTTTCACTAACACGTGTTTCTTTTTTCTAACATGTGTTTCTTTTTTCTGTTACTGTTGTCAGAGTTTGATGATGAGTTGTCATCAAACATTGAAACACTATAACAAAAAATTTTGCTCCTTTTTTGGGTGTGGATATGATGACAAAACTCCAGAAGGGCCCATGTCCTCTGAAACCAGTACGTATATGAGCTGGACAGACAGACAATAAATCTCCTCGTTTAATTTTCTCAACAGGGTATGTCCTGGAAATTTAAGATCATTCATGCCAAGACCAAACTCATTCATCGGCGGCTAGGCTAGCTCAAATTGGAGTGCAACTGAGAATAGGCTGTCTTCCATTGGTTAACTGAAGCCATGTGATCAGCACGCATGTCGCATAGAATAGGAACAACCAATTGATTCAATGTTTAAGGGAGGATCAAGTCATGATAGGACTTCCGAATCACTTTAGTTAACACCAAGAAAACATATGAAGGGACAAATCTGATTACAGCAGGGTACTGAGAGGATCTCATCGTGTCTTCAATAATACAATTTGACCTAATATACCAACAAGTTTGAGGTAAAGAAACATATTAAACCTTAACAAAGAAAGAAGAAAGTAACAGAACGTTGGAGCTTGGGCCATACCTTCCGGGCCTACTAGATGCACAAGGCAAAACCACCGCTCATGCAATCTACTCCTGTGCATATACTCGAAACCAGTTGCCTCTTTTCTCCTCAAGTATACACTGTCAGAAGTCCATTTCAAGCAATAATTGGCGGATGCACTATCAATTATCTTTGTCCTTAAGAACAATATTTGCATACATGAAAATAACACAAAATAAATAATATTTGCCAATTTGAGCATAAAAAAATAGAGTGATCCCTTTCATTGCATCACAATTCACAAGGACTGTTATATCTGCACCTAGTCATTGAAATTAATAATAAAAAAGGGCATTGAGAAATAATAATGTCAAGGATTTTCTCGTGAAAAATTTTACGACTACATGAGAAACATCAGATCACAATCAACAGTAGCCTAGTACAGGCGCACACAGATTCTTTCCCATCCTGTCATTAATGTCTTGATGTTTTGGATGCTATGTGAGCCTATCAGCATTTATCTTGACTGGATCGGTTGAAGGGCTTATCAGAGCAAGATTAAGCCAAGGACTGCATTGTATTTGTTGTCTTGATCCCATTAAATATTATCCTTAACATCGTCAGCATCAAGAAAAACTTATTAAAGTCTTCGTTCAAAAAAGAACTTAGTTTCAGAGGAAGCATAAGCTAGCCCGAAGATATCTTCAAATTCTTTATCCCTTTTTGTATATATTAAACACATAGCAGACACGGTGTGCAGAAGATTTTCTTTGATTTTGCTCTTACAAAATGGACACCACAAGCCTTGTTAAAGAAGGTCGGGCTCTTGCAAACTAGGACTTGGCTTAGCGGTGGAAGGGGCTTCCACTGCACCTGGATTCGAGCCCTAGCGTATATGTTTGTCATCCCCGTCGTGTTTTACATGCCTACTGAGTTTGCAGGGTATTTAGTGGGTCGTGGGGGTTAGTCGTAGTGCACGTAATCTAGCCCGGACACTCCACGTAAATTGAAAAAAAAAAAAAAAAAATCGGGCTCTCCTCGAGCACCCAAAGTATCTTTAATAATAGAAAGAAAACGCTACCGTTTTGAGAATGTAAGTAATTTTAATTTTTGTTTGGAAATATATTTAAATAATATTTTTTATTTTCTAAAAATTATTTTTAATATTAATAAATCAAAATAAAATAAAAATACATCAAAATAATTTTAAATAAAAATTATTTTTAATATTAATAAATCAAAATAAAATAAAAATACATCAAAATAATTTTAAATAAAAATTATTTTTAATTTTTTGAAAAACACGGCTTCGGTTACATTACCAAACAAAATGGTCGGCTATACTGACCTGATGATCCTGGTCGAACTATCCATTTTCCTTTTCAAAGCAACCCCAGGTCAGGCTTGTCAGCTGCGGTTAATAGGTTATTATTAAGGGTAAATTCGTCTTTGTGCTTTTATTTCTTGTCCTATGCGGTAAGAAACTTTAATAATTCAAAAGCAAAAATCAAACAGCAGCACAGTTCAATTATCATCAGCAACGAATTATTTGGTTTCATTTTTTTTTTCTTTTCTCCCTTTTTCCCTTTGTATGTGATTACAGAGCAGAGCCACTGTGCAGAAGGTCTTCGTCTTGGTTTTTTCCCTTGAAAGAATGGGTACCAAAAGCCGTACTAACTGTTTCTATGCTCTCTTCTTCCTCTTTGTCCGTTTTCAAGATTTTGTGCAGGGAAGGTTATTATTAATCAATAAACCTGACCCCAATGATCCTGCTGCATCGGCTCGTTGGCTGGTCTCTCAAAATTCTTGGGGTGTCTTAAAGTATGTCTTCTCCCCCCCTCACTACTTAAGTTTATTTCAGTTGGATTTTTTCTTTATTTATCATTTGCCTTACTGCTTGTGCTGATTAGATTTTTTAATATTTTGATATGGTTTGGCTTGTGGCAAGTTCAGATTGTGACTTTGTTTAGTTTTTTTTGGTTCCAGTACCATTTCAAGTGATCTGGGAGGAGCACCATTTGGGTATGTTTTGCCATTTCTTTTGCTATAGAGTTCTTTCTTAATCTCTTATGATTAGAGCTGCATTTTTTAAGTGATTTCTTCGTAAGGGACTGAATATGTTCATTTCTTGGTGAAGGATGAGAATGCTAAAACAAATTTTATACAAGTGAACGAGTTATGATTTCTGCTAGCTCTTTTATTTCGAAATATTAAATTTAGTCCTCGAAATGGATAGGAGAGTTGAAGTTACTGTTATTATCTGTTCTGTTTCAGTTCGTATCGGACCTTATTCATATGATTGACATGATTAAGATTGTTTTTGAAAAGGGGAGCTGTGCTATTTTTTCGCACCAGCCCAGGGGTCTCGACCCTCGAGATTGTGAAGGCCTTTAAATTTGAGACCTTTTGGGAACATATAGTCATTTCTTGGGGCCTGTTTTAACATTTTCTGAACTTTTGTGTTGGTAGGATTCTTGCCTGGGATTAACCAAATGTATTATTCTCATTGTTATCATGAGACTTATTTTTTATTCTAACAATTCAAGAGACAAACTGACTGGAAAAGGTTCAAATATTTTGGAGGGGCTCTGATTTGTTTAAGTCTTCTGCTAGTACTATTACAAGATCCTGATACTACTCAAATTAATTGTTAGACTTGAGATTGTCTCAACTCACACTTGAAGGAAACAAATCTGCTGGTGATTGTCAATCATTTTGGTCATCCTGACCCATTTATAAGCATTTTATAGCCTTTGCTTTTCCATTTGATCACACATTTGCTGGATTTTCTTTGTGCCTTTTCTCCATTAAATGATAAAAACTAGGTTTTCCTTTTACCTGTACTGGTACAAGGTACAACCATCTTTTCGTTCTGTCTTCTGGTAACAACCATAGTATAATCAAACACATAGCAGAAGCAAAATAAACAGAACATATTTATATTTCCTTACCTTTTCATTTTTGCCCAAGATTGGCAACTTTGGTGATACTCTTATATATATATATATATAAATCAATCATGGTGAAACATAAAGCATTGGGTAAGTTTTTCTCCCACATCTATCGATTTCCATTTTTCTGGATTTTCTTGTTATTCTTGTGCTCTGATGCATTGTTTTGTGCTTTAGGAATGTTGTTTCATTTAGTGATGGACTGCCTGGTGAAGGTAGTGGCGTCCCATACTTTTATTTGACAACTCTTGATCCAACTGCGAAAAATGCATTACAAGACCAGAGGTCGTCATTTACTATCAGCGAGTACCCTTTGGGAACTTGTGGAAAGAAAGACCCTGAGAACCCCTCTTGTGCAAAAATAACGTTGACCGGAAAGGTATGCTGCAAAGTCAAGCATCTTACATTCATATTGATATTTGGTTTTAGTGTACACAAGAATTGTATGGAATAAGGTGCCTAAGAACCATTTTCTAGGAGAGCAACCAGCCTATTCTATATGTACATGTAACAAAGCCTAGAAACTGAATTTGCTACTTTTATGATTCTTCTTAGACATTCTAATTAATTTTTCTGATTAGGTCATTCAGATAGTGGTGCACTGCACACGATATACAGTATAGATGAAAACTTAAAACTGAAATTTTTCAAAAAAAATAAAATAAAGTAATAGCATTAACTATTTGAAACCACATCAGCTCTCAAAACTATAATTCTCAAATCTCTCAATTAATATTAATATTTGTAATAAGAAATGTTTTATTTAGGAAATATCTAGGATAGGATATTCTATACTTAGTACAGTGGTGGTGCATAGGCTAAGCATGGGGGCATGGCGTCCCCAAAATTTTTTAAAATCCACTATAGTTCCTAAAATTAGGTTTAGTTTCATATTAGCCCCCCCTGAAAATTCTTACAAATATTCATCAAGTCTAATGATAATTCTAACATAAACATTTTAGTCCACACTCTGCCACTGACTACGTAGGTCTGATCTGAACATAGAAAATTCCAGTTAGGATATTATGAACCAGGAAAGAAAATAAATCTCCTAAAAAGAAATTTCTATTCTAGTTATTCTTAGTTTTACATGCATCAGTTGAGAAAGACTCCACTCCTGGCAAGTTAGAACTTAAAATACATTGGCACTATAAGAGAATTTGAGTGTTTGAATGTTGAAGCTCGTCAAGGTATTTCATGAACAGTGCCATGCTTCTAGTGTCAATTTTGATTCTTCATTGTCTCATGTGAAACACCTTTCTCAATCCAATATAATAACAGCCAAAAGAGTCTTAAACATGACCCAAGCAACTATCATTCCAGAAAGAAAAAAACAATATTGACCGAAAAACTTATTTTGGTAGAAATATAATGCTTTGAAACATTATTGAGCTAAAATGGAATTTAAATATGCTGTCATTGCACCATCTAACTCCAAAATGGCACTATTAGGCTTGTGTTGATCTCTCTATAAGCGTCCACTATTCTCTTCTTGACTAGCTTATGAAAAATTTGCTTCTGTTATATCTTCTACTTCAGAATAAGGGTCAAACTTTGCCAACCAATGAAACTATCAATGTTGGCTTGTTCATCTTTGAAATCCTCATGAAAAAGATTGAAGATTGAATTTAACCCATTTGACCAATCACTTTCGGCATCAAAATCTGAATTTTCATAAAAGTTTCCTTCCTGATTTCCTTCTTCCTGCAATGGTTGTGTTGTCTCGCTCACGACCATCACTGGGTTGCTGTTGATGTAGCAGCTATGGCTGCTGTAATACGCCACCCAAGTGTTTTGCCAAATCCAGCCAAAGTTCTTCCCTTGATTACTATTTCAAAAGCCCTTTCCTTTTCATAGCTTGTTATAAGTTCCTAACACAAAAGCTCAGTCTTATACGAAACTTGTTGTCATCACCAAAGAGAAAAAAAACACAGCACAGAAATAAACCTCCTAAAAAATAATTCCTATTCTATTCTCACTTCTACCTGCATCAGATAGGTAAACTAAATTGTCATGTTAAACTCACATATGGATGGATGCTAAACATTTAATCGTTTATTTTGTATTTTAAGGTTCTTATTACTCCCTAGTTACTCCTGATTTCCTTAATTTCAAAACTTTTCCACCATCAAGCCACAAGGTGCAGCTTTATTGAGTTCTTAAGCGAGAAGAGATAACGTCTTGCTGCTGCTGCTGTTTTTCTGATTTTTTTTTAATTGGTAGCTTGTTGAAAATGAGTTTTCTGGAAAGTTGAACTAACTGGAAGTATTGCCTTGTGTAATATATTAGTTGAAGGTACTAAAAGAAAATTCTAAGGAAGCAGAAATAGCTAAAAGCGCCCTGTTTGTGAAGCATCCAGAGATGAGGGGTAATGCTCACATATTAGCAACAGCCTTTTTCCATTTCTATATTTTGCAAATCAGAAAATATTAAACAAATAGAGCTTTGTTTTGGCACCTGTTTATCTTATTGTCTTTTACTCACTTAGCAGGCTTGCATATTTTGCTTTTGGATGGTTTACAGGTTGGCCTAAGGGTCACAACTTCCAGTTCTTCAAATTAGACATCGAGGATATATTCTTGATCAATTGGTTTGGTGGTCCTAAGCCTCTCACAGTAGATCAGTATCTACATTATAAAGTGTGAGTATTTGAGCAGAGATACTACGTTCTGTTATCAATGAAATGAATATTTTATTTCTTAGGAATTAAAATTGCAAGTCGATGCATAAGTGAGGTGAATGGATTAGATTTCTTAAGCTCTAAGAGGTGTCTGGTATGTTGTTTGACATTAAGAAAACTTATTTTCCAACTATTTACGAGTCAAAATTAAAGATTGATTTTGACTTGTAATTTGTTGGATCAAAGAAACAGGAAGTGAGAGACTTGGAACATTTTTTACGTTGTTGTTGCCTGACTCTTATGTTCAAATGAAATATTTTCCCATGTGACTGGCAAAACTCATCTGATTGTGTATCAAACACGTTTAATGCTGTGTTCTCTGCTGATGCATTCCTTTTCTCCTAACATGTGTGTGTGTGTACCAATTACAGGAATGGACTTGTTGATAGTTTGTGAATGCCCTAGTGATCTCTCTCTCAACATCTTTGAACCTGTGTTTTCTACTGAGGCATTTCTTTTTCCCAAACATGGTCGTGCATATATATACATATACATACCAATTACAGGAATGGACTTGTTGATAGTTTGTGAATGCCCTGGTGATCTCTCTCAACATCACGGATGCCAAATGCGCATCCTGAACCCACTGTAAACAAGAACGGATAATTGTTGTATTATTTGTTTTACTCGTTGTAATCATACCCCATTCTATTGACTAGCAACTGTAACAAGCTGAATTACATCATTTGTTCACAATAATGATTGACGATATATTTCATCCGTGTTTCTTTCACAACTGTTAATACAGACCCTGTAGTTATTTTTTTCGGTTAATGCATTTCTTGTAGTTTCAGTCTTGTTAATGAAATCCCCGCATTTAGCTCTACTACCAAATTTCCGTATCTTTCATGTAGTATGCATCTTAACCTTTCGCGGTCCATTTGATATTAAAGTGTCTTTCACTAAGATGATGAATCCATTTGTCAAATGCTTCTAGTATTGCACACAACCACAGTGTCAGACCTGGTCTAGGGTTAGATCTGGTCTAGGGTTGTGCTGGGTCCATAAACTATAATGTCTATAAATCATCAGCCATTAAGAAAGTGTACAAGAACAGTTATGTCTAGTCCACTCTACTGCATCAACCGACTTCTTTCTTACAAGTTGTACAAAACAAACCCCACGTACGTGCAACAAACTTGAACGTCACTTGTTCTGGTCCAAGGAATTTGAGTCTTACCATGGAGGAGGTGGTAAACTTGTGTGACCAAAGCCCAACCGAAAACATTTGCAATGACCTACAAAGGATTGTCAAGCAGGGTGGGAGAGAGAAAGGGAGTTGACCTCCAAGGTGTCTTGTGGGTGAGCTACCGGCCCACCTCTCACACCCTCGGTGGCGTTGAATTGTTTAGTAAAATCATGCACCTTTGATGCCATTTTTAGTCTTTCAAAATTAATTTAAACCCATGCAATATTGCAATATGCAACACCTAACTTTTTTCTTTTAACACTCGCTTGTGTTTTCTTTTCTTTATAATTTGGTCACCCAAGATTTGAGGCACTGGGGAGGATTTCTCTATTACTACCTGTCTTTTCTTTTACTTTTCATTCATGAGTAGACAATATAGTAGGCTAAGTATAAGCATTTCTTAAGGAGGAAGGTGAAAGAATAAGAATAAACAAAAGACAAGCACACAAAGATGGGCAGGATTCCATGCTGTGAGAAGGACAACGTGAAAAGGGGACAATGGACACCTGAAGAAGATAACAAACTCTCTTCTTACATCGCCCAACACGGCACCCGTAACTGGCGGCTCATCCCCAAGAATGCTGGTTTCTGCCCCTTTCCCTCCACATCAATGTTCTCCATAACATCATCCATTCATCTTATGCTATAACCTAATTGTTTTTATTTACTTGTATAATTAATTAAGGTCTTCAAAGATGCGGGAAGAGCTGCAGGCTGCGGTGGACAAATTATCTTCGTCCTGATCTGAAGCATGGCCAGTTTTCGGATGCGGAAGAACAGACCATTGTCAAGCTTCACTCTGTTGTTGGCAACCGGTACACCGATTAATCTACATTGTTCAATCTTTCAATACCGTTGTCAAGATTGTTTTCAAAACCTCAGATATATTTTTAAACTTCAAGCATGCTGTCTATACCTAATTCTGTATCGAGTTTAGCTATTCA
This sequence comes from Populus euphratica, assembly GCF_000495115.2. Lineage (NCBI taxonomy): Eukaryota > Viridiplantae > Streptophyta > Magnoliopsida > Malpighiales > Salicaceae > Populus > Populus euphratica. Next base: position 818,614 of record NW_011499933.1, read on the forward strand.
ATGACTGCGAAATGGCATTACAGATGGTCATTGATTGCTGCTCAGCTTACAGGACGCACAGACAACGATGTTAAAAATCACTGGAACACCAAGCTGAAAAAGAAGCTTTCAGGCATGGGTATAGATCCAGTTACCCACAAACCCTTCTCCCACCTCATGGCAGAGATTGCCACCACACTAGCAACACCACAAGTGACCCACCTAGCAGAAGCAGCCCTTGGCTGCTTCGAAGATGAAATGCTCCACCTCCTCACCAAAAAGCGGATCGACTTCCAGCTGCAACACTGCAACACAAATGTAGCACAAGGGAACACCTCATCCCCTTGTATTTCCACTAAACATGATGAAAATGATGATACCATTGAGAAAATCAAGCTTGGTTTATCAAGAGCTATGCAAGAACCTGGAATGTTGCCTCCAAACAAAATCTGGGCCTCCACTGGTGTTACTTCACCCAATTTTGCAGGCACCTGCAATGATTTTCCTTCATCGGTTAATGCATTTTTATGCTGTCCATCTTCTTTCAGCAACGAAGGAGCTTTGTCGCCGTGGAATCACAGCATGTGCACTGGAAGCACATGCACAACAGGTGACCAGCAAGGTAGGTTGCATGAAATGCTTGGCAATGAAAACGGAGAAGAATTTGAGGGTGGGAAAGAGATTAGAAAAGTCTCATCCATATTCAATACAGACTGCGTGCTATGGGATATGCCATCTGATGATCTAATGAATCCAATTATTTAAGAGCATTACAACACAAAATAGACTGACACCTTTCATTTATTGGCAATAACATATATCTTGTGCAATGAAAATATGAATAATGTAAATGAAGACTTATCATATTAATCACACCCTAGAATTACATAAATTCTCGCTGTTCTTCCAATCATTGATGTAACAACCTTTTCAATCATTGGTAGTATGGTATCTTCTCTTACTAGAAACCCAATGTATATCAAGCAAAATATGACGACGACGAAGATGTATCAGCCAGAACCTGCAAGTATCAAATAAGTAGATGTTTAAGAATCAAGTAATTAAAATTCTCCAATACAACCTAAGGCATCTAAGAAGATAAACTTTTGCAAAGCTACCTCGAGTTGCTCTTCAGTAAATGAATCTTTCTGGACATTCCATGTATCCGCATGAGTCCGTCGGAACTCAGCGATTGCTTTTGTAACTGCAGATTTCACAGGTAATGGCTCTCCTCCAAAACGAGCCAGCAAAGTAACATGCTCAGGCAACCAACTGAAAGGATACAAATTACCAGGTAAAATACAGGGGCCAATGGGATTATATTTATATGTATTCATATATTATTCAATGAAATATCAACAGTCAGATCTCGTCAATCCTATCCCCTAAGTTAGAGTCACGAAAAGGCTTTCTGGTGTGGTTTACAAGAGCTGACAGAAGGATATTTACCGGGAAACCATTCACTTGTTTCAAAAATATTTTAGTCAGCCTCAAGGAATCCTCGTTTAATAACAGATGCCAGGAAAGAGAAAAAAAAAAAAAAAACAGAGAGAGGGGGAGAGAGATCTTCAGCTAGTCTTGCACAATACAGGTACTTCAATTCGAAGTCTCCTTCCACGAAACCCCCAGCATGTCAGCCCATTTCTGCTGTCGTGATTGACATAATCCATGATGGCGTTATTACGAATAAAAAAGAACCAGAAAAAACAACCCTTTGACCATCTTCTTAAGCAAGGGTGTCTTTTAGGATACCTTAACTCTTACTGGGATTATTGTTACTCCAAATCACTATTTTGATTATACAGATTGGCTAGTTGGATGACATTAAAATGATCACTTGACGAGTCAACTATACAGAGGATCTGACATGATTATGAGCTTTCCATTAGAGGCACACCCTCACCATTTCATACGAAAACCAAAATATTATAGGATCATTCTGGAAACGCATGATACAATCAGTTCCTATATTAACATGAACACACCTGGGCATATCATATGGAACTGACAATACAGAAGCCACCAAAGCAAGTACTGCACCATGAATAGATGCTACAGATTGGTGAGTTTTTAGATTCCTGCAATCATGCAAACAATCTTTAGGTTAAAATTACAAGATTATCCATACCAGGACTTGTTGCTTGTGTACTCAAAGCAAAGGGGACGTGAAAACAAGGTATATCAGCAGTGATCAACTCTCAATAATCATGATGATGGCGAATAACATGTATACTATTTTGACTTAATAACAAAAGAATTTTCAAAGAAATTTCAATGCAAAACGCCAGCCTTGCATGTTTGACATGCAGACCCCAAAAGCAAGTGCATGAATGCGTGCATGACAATTCTACCCTCAGTGAAAGATAAATCTAACTTAAAGAACATTAGATGGTGATACGACCTCTGCTTTCTCTTCATTTGGATGATCGTTTTTGCCTCCAAGTAAGCTCTTTCACGGAAGTCTCTTGCAAGATCTTCATTCCCACCCTTCACCAAACCTGCTAGAACTGCTGCAGCATGCTCCCTCACCTGACCAAGAATTCACCTTTTTATGTTGAAAGCAAAAATAGAGTGACTAGTCCTGTTGTCCAAGGACTTCACTCCCTCACAAACTCCCACAATGAAAGAAACCTTCGCATAAAGGACTATCCTAACGCACCTGGTGACCTAGTATTTCAGTACTTGTATTTTATTTTGGGAGTCCAACTTCTTATCACAAATAAGAGTCAGTCAGGTCGATAGTTATTAAATATTAATAAAGTAGAGGATTATTCTTCAACAGCTAATCTACATTTGCACCTAAAAATCTATAGTACTTTTTAAATTGAAGATTCAGCCAGGAACTTGCCTCTACTTGATTATCTCTCAGAAGACTTTCAACTGTGCTCCAAATTTGTTGTTTTTCCACATTTGAGAGGATGAAAGTATGCCTGTAATAAAAAGAGCACGCCAACTATATTATAATCCACATCATAAAAAATACCTGCTTAACACACAGGCTCAGGCTGATTCCCAGAAAATACTCAACATCGCTCTAATCACATTCAAGCTGATAAAATTTCTTTTCACATTCCGGTCTATAACAGACATCTTGTTAAACACGAGATCACAGAAAATAAAATTGTTATCCACAACAGACAATTAATACATATTCTTGTGTGGGAAATGCAAAGCAAAATTCATAGCTTGCATTGAAGGATAGTTTAGCATGTTTAATATGATAAAAAGGAGTCCACAATGTGAGATGATGCATTCAGAAAAGGCACACTACCTATACATAAAAGTACGCAAATATGTCAGGGTAGCTGATCGGGTCCGCCAGTTAGGATCACTGGCAGAAGAAAGAATCACTGAAACAACCCTCTGCAGATGAGGTGCCAAGAAAATTCTCCATTTCAGCAATTCAAAACATGCCTTTGCCAGCGTTGACAAATCTTTATTTGATGTTTCCTTCACAGAAGCAACATTAGGCACATTAAGGAAATAAATTCAAGGATGCTGTTACCAATATCAAATTGCCCAGAGAATTTGAAGCATCCCACAATATTGTGCATCACATTGGCATCTGTGTTTGTAAAATCACTAAAACAAAATGCTAGCAACAAGTGGGCAAGATGACCGCAGCTTGTGCAGCAGTGCACTGGGTGGAAGACTTGTATGCAAGACCAAATAAGGAAACTGAATGCCAAAAGAGAATACTATTCTGTTCAAATAAGGAACCATGTTTTCCCCCTTTTGTGATCTATTTTGTAATAAAAAGTGTCATTATTACTGTTTGTGTCCAAACATATGTAAGCCAACCCTAGAGTGTAGACGAGCATAAAAGGAATCATGGAAAAAAGTTCGGGTGTTCAGAAAATTGGAGCACTCAATGCAGCAACTAGATGGAAACCACTGGCAAATACCAGTCAAGTAACACATACAATGAAAATGCACCATCAATACCTGCAACGAAAGTACAGGATAGAGAAATTGCACGATAACATCCAGTACATAAGAAGATCTCCCAGACTTCAACGTTGAGATGATAAAATGAAATAGCTACATCAAACAAGAAATATACTGATAAATCAGTCATTCTTAATAGTTATAGATGCAAATATAAATTTATTCTGAAAGTTAATACCGTTTCCATCCACTTAACATCATCTAGTGCATCCCCATTCAAAGATTTGTTTTGCAGAGCTATATGCCCATCAGTCTCCAAGTTGTCTGCTGGGCTAGTATTCTGAATATTTGTGACCACATCAGATACTCGGTCAGTCAGCACAAAAGCCCACTTTTCCTCTTTCAATTGATTGTCAATCTCACTGCCTCCTTCATGTGAATAATCATGAGCAGACGACAGCTGAAGACGAATGTTAGAGCACAACACGGACAGGATAACACCTATGGCTTCCCTTACCTGTTCCACGACAAATTTCCATTGAAACAAGATCAGAAAACAACTCAATCTGTCACAGAAACAGAAGGGTGCAAAAAATATGGTTGTTCTTTTCATACATCAATACATAAGATCAATCTCTTCCTTGGAAAAAATTATTTCTTCCTTATTCCCTCCATTCCCTTTTTCACGCGTGGAATAGAAAGGAAGTTCAACTTACTAGAACATAATCATATGATCCACAAGAGTGGCAAAATATGCCAGCAGACACAAAATTTGAAAAGTAGACTAAGAAAATGTATGAAAATGCCATGCTTACTTGGGCTGATGAGTGGCACATGTTATCCAACAACTCATTCATAAGTTTGTTATGGAGCTCTATCTCAGCCATTGGCATCTTTTGTGGGGATATTTCTATGAGTGCAGCTGCAAGAAAAGTGTAGCGCTTTGCAACAACAGTGGTATTTACAGCTGGAGGTAAAGGTTTAATCAAACAGTCCAAAATTTGTTTCCTCAGGATGGGGACTCTTGTACCATATTTTCCTTTTCCCGTCACTGAATAGCGTATGCAAGCTGCCCACTCTGGAATAGATTCCACTGACTGAGAAAGAATGATACTCTGCAACTGAACTGTTATCCAGCTGTCCCATGCTCCTAAAAGACCGTTGACATCAGAGTGCAACACCCCAGCTAATGCTTCAGCAGCAACACACTGCTTAGACCTTTCCTTAGCATTTGCAAACTCCTCCAATGTTTCTTTAAGTGCTAGTAGGACAGGCATGCCACATTCTTGTATTAGCCTTTTAAAGATTCGTGCAAAGTTGGAGTAAAATGTATCACTTCCTAATAGAGAGATCCAACTAGGAGTACGTGGCCATGAAGATGAAAAATCAAAATAGAAACGAGTAATTGATTTGTCTGCAAGGCTTTGGATAGAAGAATTCCTATGACTTCCTTGGGAAGATGTGCTCTCAGTATCAGTGATTATATGAACATGAGACAGGCTATTCAAAGTCTCGTTAAAGAACCCTTCTTCCTGAAAAATTTCACTTAATGCCCCTTCTAGAGACGATTTGACATGTGTTTGTAACTCCTCAGATATTGCAGACTGATTCTCAGCAGAGAGTTTGTAAGGCGATTCTTTTAATAGTGTATTTAGAGCAGAGATTGCTAGTATCCTTGTTTGAGGAAGTTGACTTTTTAAATTCTTAAGAAAGTGACCTGAAAAGGCATTAGTAAGACAATGTTGAAGAAATTGTGAATGATAATATCCTTAAATTGTGGAGAAAGTGATGGTGAAAAGGGCAAGGAGTCAATCACACAAACTGACAGGGAAGGTACTCACCAGCAGTTTCACTCACGATTTTAGAAGAGATGTTTGGAACATTTCTAGAACCCATAGCCAACAAAAGAAGAACTCTGTTAGCCATCAGGTTATACCTGCCAGGTAAAAACAACAAGGAATGAAATTGAACCAATATCCATGGCAATTTGAAGGCCAAGAGTTTAGAACAAATAGAGCTTCTGCATTTTCAAAAATTCCAGTCAAACTAATTATACATGCAGTTTGCATCAAAGGTAATCCTTAATCAACCAGACACTATTTCCAAGTCTGCCAATACATGGTCCTTCATAAACAAGCCAAGACAGTTCATAATAAACTTAAATGCAATTCTCCAGGCAGCTTGGCACAAACTACAAATAGAAAGTAAACAAAGAATGAGATTTTTACCGCCAATGCAAACCAGTAGAATCAAAACTCATCGATCCAATTTGAGAAACCAAATCAGCAAAATTTGGTCCATCTATGTGATTATCTGATGTCCTGAAAATGCTTCTAGACACTCCAGAAAATTGGATGTTGTACATAACAAAAAGCTGTTGGCAATCAAATATTAGAGGAAGAAAATTCAACGACCCAACCCTAAATTAATACTGATGAGAGCCTTGACCTCATTAATTGCTTTCTGGGCTTTCAGTGATTCATGATGTGAGCTGCAAAAACAAAAAGGAAAAGCAGGGTAGACTCATATGACTTTACAATTATCAACAACCTCCAATATATAAGAAAAGGAATCAAGGATAACCTTGAAAGAATACCAAGAAGAAAAGAAGACAACGCTTTTGGATCCTGAAATAAAAGATGGCATATCAAATAATTTTATTTCCAGAAATGTATTGCAACCAATTTGTGCTGAATATTACTGTTGTCAAATGCTTGAGAACTGTTTGCGTAGAAAGGATTGTACAAGAACCCAGCACTGCATATTCTGGTGAGCTGGGATTCTGTAAGTGTTCAGTAAGTGAGAGAACACAGTTTGAAATCATTGATGGCCATCTCTTAATCATCTTCAGCAGAGATTTTCCAGCAAGCCTGGCATAAGGTTAACAATGAATATCAGATATGATATGACCACTCATTGTTTTTCATGGTAAACAAGTCAAACCTTTAGTTAAAATCATTCGCAACCCATGACCCAATAAGAAAATCCAGTTTGATCACACAAGGATTATCGAAGACTGAACAACTTACACATGAACAATTTCATAGCTATGCAAAGAAAGGTTTGGCAGATCATCCATCAAAAGAATTGCACGTTAAAATCATTTGCAACCATATCACCCAATAGAATCATATATGCATAAGAAAATCCAGTTTGATCAACCAAGGATTATCAAAGACTGAACAACTTACGCACGAACAGTTTCATAGCTATGCAAAGAAAGGTTTAGCAGATCATCCATCAAAAGAATTGCATGATCTGGTGGAGAGAAGTTCCTGCTTGAACGAAACTGATGATAGGAGGATTGTGATGACCTCCAAGTACTATGCATGTATGCTTTGTCGATAAGAGCCCACCTGGGCCTGAAATGGATTAGATTAAACATTCAAATTCCAGTCTCCAATGCAAAGTTCACTTAACAATACAGGGACTATCATGACAGGATTTCTTGCCTTTTTTTTCCTCGAGAATGAGAAGACACGATAAAATTCATTGCAGGTTCTAAAATAGCCGCAGATTCCAACTTCCAAACCTGCCTGTGATTCGACCACTCCTCATACTCCAAACTTCCTGTTTGACCGAGGTTGGGAGATGAAATACACATGTCAAGAGATGAAAAGGGAGGATGTCGAAAATAGTTGTACAGAAAAACTACTCTAAGCATCTCAAAAAAGTAGAAACGAATTTTATTCATCCAAACATAAAGTTCATTACCATAGTTTCCCAAAGCATCCATAATACGGACAATGAGTATCAAGAGGATGCTGTCATCTGATTTTTCTTCTAACATATATCTGCCAGTGTTGCAAATATAACAGCATTTCAGCAGATCAGACTTGCTCAGTATAGGTAAATAATATCCAGATAAATACTAAAATCCAAACATTACTTGCAAGCTGCATGTATAATCTCAGCAGCTTTTTCACGCAGTCCAGCGCTGCCAACACTTGAACCAGTTGCTCCGGCTATCAAGAAAGAAGTATGACTTGTATCTTCAACAATCCCATTCCTGGAGGATGGGCTGAAATCAGGTAAGCAAGATAAAACCCCTTGCAATGAAGAATCAATTCGCAAAAGAGTCACTTTCAAGTGCTCTTTCTCATTCCCTGCTTACAAGTTGCATGTAATTAGTGGAAGAATAATAATGAAATATCAATTGCAACATGTAAGTCAAGACATTTTTCTTTACATGGGAAAACAGCATATATTCAATAGCTTGGGAAAATTCTTCAACTACTAAGACATGTGGAGTCATGAACACTAAAACATGGTTGTATGAGATTTATCGCAGAATGAACCTTCCTAAAATATTTTGATCCATTGATATAAAGTCATCAAATTCAGAGGTTTTCTAGAGGGCCATTATTTTTTACTGGTTTTCTGACTTAGCAAGAATCTAAGGCTCTGTTTGGCATAGCGGTTCAACTGCGCTTTTGAAAATATATTTTTTTTAGCTTCAAATTAATTTTTTTGGTATTTTTGGATTGTTTTGATGTGCTAATGTCAGAAATGAATTTAGAAAAAATATATTATTTTGATGCATTTCTAAGCCAAAAAAAACCTCTACCACACTCCTAAACAGGCCCTATGCTTCTCAAGATAAGACTTTCACCAAAAAATCAGAAAAATACAAGAAAAAAACTACATTAGAAGAAAGGAGGATTACCTGCATTTAAGTGTATTTTATTTTGGCATATTTTCAAAAGGTCATCTAAAGCTGATTGAAAATGAAGGTTTAAAAGTTCATTTGCAAACTGAACTTCATCATCACTTGGAACATGCCACTTGGGGCCCATCAATGGTCCATCGCTGTTATAATCTTTTGCACTGATCCATTCTTCTAATGCCATAGCAGCTGGATGCCATGAAATGCACCTAGGAAATCCACATTCTTCAATTTTTAATTCAAAGGGGAGTTGAATAAATAACCTACAAAAAGAATTCATCACAATCAAATGTATAGGTGAAAAGACATAAGCTCACTTGTATTGATCGATAGGATAATAAACAATCAGGCTTCCAAGGAGGGATCGAAGGAGATGATCACCAGCTCCATTAACCTATCATATGATGAGAGAGTTTTCCACAACAAAAAAATATATGTAATGTAATGCAATACAATAAAAACAGACACCCATTTAAAATATTCAGCAAAATATCCAATATGCATCCTATCCAAACAAAAATCATTTGAGTAGGATCTGCAATTACAAAACAAACAAGTTACTGGAAGTAAATTGAAACCTTCCACGAGGGAGATTCAAAAGCTGACGCGATAGCCTCTTTGAATTGATTCTTGTAACGAAGAAGAGCAGGACCTCCATAGTTTATGGCAACTGATAATATTTTCAATTGATAATCGATTGCTGTTTCAAGAGCTGGAGAGAGTGTTGGTTTTGCCTGGAAAAGAAGCCATCAATTTTCAGTAAGAATCTTTCTGCAAAACAAAATCTAATAACTTATGCAATCTAACAAATGAAAAAACCTTAATTGAAACTTCAGCATCAGGAATCCCACTCCCTCCAAACCCTGTAGCAGGTGTTCCTTTCAAAGAGGATATAACAGATGACAAGATTGGATCAACAAGAGAAGCAACAGCCTCTTCCGGGTTTGAATGAACACATGCACAGCAAAGCAATCCAACCTCTGCAACCGCTCCAGGAAGAATGTTTGTCCTAACAAACTTTGCAATTTTTCTCAAAGCCTGCTACCATGAAAGGAATAGTTTACAAAACAATCTCCTACCCAAGGAGGGGGACATGGTGACTGTGAATGAAGAAAACAATTGAAACCTGATTGTATAGCGATTTTGATAGCCTTCCAAGCAAGATTTCAAGCATACAATAGTAGAAAGGACCATCATCTACAAGAAAGGTTCCTGATGTTGCTGATGAATGTAGGCCTTCATTCCTATAACAATGATAATGAGTTGATCTAACTAGAATGGCAAATCAACATGTCTAAGTATATGAAGTTATGCAGAAAATTCAAGAAAGAGATACGAAACTTAATGCTATTACTTACAGAACACTGCCAGGTTCCAAATGTTGAAGTAACGAAAATAAGCGACATAAGAATTCATCCAACCATTCAGAAAACTGGATCATTGGCAAGAACGATAACTGATCGGTGTTATCATCCAAAGTAGCAATCTGCATTTATAAATAGAATAGCAAATGACCATGTCATAAATCATAGAACTATAAAACAAAAATGAGACAATGAGATCAAGGCCTTAACTCTTACATTGGAAAATATAGACCCAAGTAACTGCATGGTCGCCATTGTTTTGGGAGGATCATTAGCATCCATACCAAGTAAAGCATTTGATAATGAGATCGTTAGAAGATCAACATATGCATCATCACCCCCACCACAATCCTCCTGTTTACCTGTACTTGAGAGGGATGTGAGACACAGAGAACGTCCTGCATATGCTACTGACATCACTGCAGTTTTCAACTGGTGGGTGGCAGTCATCTGACTAGACACAAAGGTTGGAAAAAGACAAGTTTAATGTGGTGAAAGAAGCATAATCCGAAGAGAAGACTACTAAATATCCCTTGAAGGGAGGGTCATTATCAAATTTTAGCGTTTTGGCCCCTAAAATAACACATGCACCACTACTAACCGTCTCCAAGGCCAAATGGAATCGAGATGCTAAAAATGGAAGAACCAGAGTTGGCTCCACATATGACAAAATGGAAGTTGCTGCAGCAACTGTCTCAGAAAGATGTTCATCTTTGCTATATTGTCCGCGATCAATTAACTTCAGCAAAACATTGACAAAAAAAGTCCTTTCTGATCTTCCAAGAAACATATCTGCATGTCTACTGCTATCAGTGCTCCTGTAACATTAATATTTGAATAGTGAGAGTTGAGCTAACAAACTTAAAGAAAATGCATAACACATATACCAGTGAAACAGATACAAATATATCCTTACTGTTGCTCACGCTGTAAGCGCTTCTGGAACGTAATTACCAAATTAAGCAAAAACCTCTCCAATGAATAAGTCCAGCGACCTCCATTAGAGGGATGGTAATATCTAAATAAATAAAAAACAATAACGAGCCAAAAGTAAGAACTATGAACAATTCACATGGTTTGAATTGATAATTAGAGTATTTGTATGTGAGTGAACGAACTGTTCTAAGAGGTTGATCAATTTCTCAAAATGCTGCTGAGCTGCACTACCAGGTTTAAGCACATAGACCTGCATCCGCAATGAAATAACATAGGATGATGATATAGAAAACACTCAGATGAGATCAATTGTGGAAATCAAGAAAATGGATGGCCACGTTTATTGATCTTACAATTGACTTTGCAATGGCCTTTGCTGGGGTGGCAGTTTTATTGGAGAATAAGAATCTTGTATATCTTGGAACATCAACAGAAAATGGAAATGAAGCACTTCCATTTGCCACAGGAACCTGTGATTGCCAGATTAAAGCATGATAGTGGAAAATCAGAATGGCAAGAAGTAGATTGATATAGACAGAGGACTCTAGAAAAACAAGAGCAATAATTTTTCTTATGGCAAGAGATAGAGAATTAAAGTCAAGCCTCATTTAAAATGCACGCAGCATTTGATCATATGTTCTGTACACTGATTCCCTTCCCACATTTTAAATATTTAAGTAAATTGGCAAAGAGTGAAGAGTTCTAAATTCTTTGTATTCCAACTGTCCCTGCTTCTTCCCTCTACTTGATGTTGGAGAATATTATTTTTTTTAATAAAAAAAGAAACCTTCCAACAAGGAATCCTTGCTTGCAAACTATCTCATAGTTAATTTGTCAATGCATATCTTTAGTGGATTCGGGGAAGAGGTTCTCTCCTCCTGTTCCTCTTCCCATCCTTTCCCCAACTACTGGTACTTAAGAAGTACTAACTACATAGGGTTTAAAAAAATTCAGCAGCTTGATTTAACTTGTCTTTGCTATCATTATGAGCTATAATACCAAATGTTGAAGAAGAAGGAAATCCTACCACTCATGCACCTCTACTCCTTGAATCTAAAAATCATGCAAGTCAAGAACCTCTATTCCCCCAACCTAGAGACTGATAAAAGATTAGATAAAACATACATAAGCTCACCTCGAACATGTTCAAGTATCTACTAAAAAGCGTTGGTAAGAAGCATTCCCAGTTGATGAAGTTGTAGTTTTTAATAACACGTGCTATGACAGCTGCCCACTGGTTGTTCCAGAATTGGGAATTTGGTATTGAGTCCCATGAGTCCAAACTTTTTTTAACCCAAGCACTGCCAAGTCAACAATAGGTTATAAAACTTGTTCCAACAACATGTCCAAAAACCCTGAAGAATTAAGAATTCCAAAAACTATGCACCACATACTCAGTATAGAAGTCCTGGTTCTCCAAGTTTGTAGGTAGAAACAGTCTCACAAACCCAGATCCTTCAAAGGCTGAATTATGCCATGGATTTTCCAATAGAGAACTGCAAGTTTATTTCAAGAAAATTTCCAAGAGTGAACAATGAAATTGTAGAAACTATATGATGCCACCAGATTCTTCAAGGATGGATTGCACCATCATTTAATTTAATTAATACTTTTTCAGGCCTTTTGTCTTGGCCTTTTTAACATCGCATAGGCTAAATGAACAAAACCAGCCTTTCTAGTTGTTTTTCTTTTTTCAATTTCTAAATTGGATTCCATTTACCATTGAAATAATAAAGTGTAAGAAATTAGATAACACCATATATGTGTTCCAGTGCTGCATTTAGCAACCATAAAAAGCAAAAGAGCAGTGAAAACCAATTTCAAAACTTCAAAGTCACCTAAACTCGTTCCAAATCTCCAAAGCCGAACCAACTGGAAAGAATCTCCGGCAGGACCGAACAAGAGAAGTGATAGTCTGAAAATGCCTTTGTCTCAATCTCCACCCTTCTGGACCGGTATTCCTATAATGCACATCATTATACAAATCATAAACACTAAAATTACCAATATAAACTCTCAAAAAAAAAAAAATTAACAAACCAACCTTGAAAAATGAGTATGAATTAGAGTATCATACAATGGCCTCCATTGTACTTTGAAAGCCAACTTCTTTTTATACTTATTCAACACTCTCACTAACAAATTTCCCCATCTCACCTAAAAAAATCCAAAATTCCGCCACTCAAACTCAATTATCAGAATTAAATAATTAATCAGCATTAAACAAGGCCGAGTCGTCAATCATAATAATACCTGAGCATAAAGCTCATTCTGCGAAATATTGAACAATTCAATTCCAATTTGAACGAGCTCAGCTACATCTTCTAAATTCAATTCGCTCTTTGCCTTGATAAAACTGTGATTAACAGTAATTAATTAACTAACACACACTCGATTAGAATCAAATAAAACTGAATTCAAAAGAGGCGGAGACTAACAGTTCGAGGACGGAAACCCATTTGAGAGTGGAGTGAACGGAATCAGGATCGTCAGGTTTGTAAGAATCTTTAACAGAGTTCAGGACGCGACGGAAGGAGTCTTTCTCTTTCTTCGTCTCCTCCGCCACCGGTGGTGGCAACCACGCATTGTAGAGATGCATCTGGTTCTGAATTGAAGGTACGAGGAAGTTATTAAGAAGTAAGAAATATCAAGGTCTGTGTCTCTCTTTAATATAGGAATTTGGATTTTTTATTTCTTGGAGGAGGGGACAGGGATGTAGCTGAGGGGAGGAAGGCAGGCCGTTTCTTTTGTGAGAAGAAATGTCATTTTTGTAAATAACTGGTACTAACGGTGATGGATCGTTTTTTCTTGGACTGGAGTGGCCGACGGGGTTTTGCTGGGGGTTGACTGGTAACCGGGACCGGTGGTTTTCTTCTTCCCTTTTTTTTTCCTTTTTCTTTTAAGATTATTAGGATACCTTTGTAGTTATGGCGTGTTTGTTTACGTTGTTGTTCTGCGTTGAGCTCCAATCAAATATTTGATCCTGATTGGTTATTGGTGTTTATTTTATGATTTTGTAAAAAATATTTAGTTAAAAAAGCTATAATTTATATTTTTAAAAAAATTTATTTTTTTTAAATAACAGGTAGTTTTATATGCCTATCACTAAAAATCATCTGGACGTTATCCTAGATTGCCACAAAACATGGTAATGCAATTGATAAAATCAAGCTCGGCTTATCAGTAGCCATGCAAGAACCTGGAGGAATATTGCTACGCACCTTAAACAAAATGGTAGGAGGATTCTTCTGGTGCTAAAAATTAATTAAAAAAAAGCCCCCCTCTCTTATTTAATATACATGATTAATAACCATCTAGCAGTAGCTTAATGGTAAAAGCTTAAAATTAAAGAGTTTTAAATCTAATATAATAATTATTAAAAGTTTATATAATCGTTAATTTTAAGACCTATAAAATTAATTTAGATACGCACAATCTCATACGAACAATCACATTAAAAAAAATAACATGATAAATTTCTTTTTCCTATCTTTAGTTGTGTTAAATTTAAATATTACAAGATTATTTACTATATTGATTAAAAAAAACATATACTTTAAATATAAGAGATAACCCAAAAATTCTTGAATAAATTAAAATAACATAAACAAAAAAATTTATATGTTTAAGCATGTATTTGTACTTTTTAAATAAAGATATATTAAAATTATTATTTTTTAGATTTTATATATTAATGCATCAAAATTATAAAAAATATCTAAAATAATATTAATTTAATATTTTTTACAGATAAAAACTAATTCAAAAATCACTTAAAAATATAAATTATATGATGATTCCAAGTACACAATCAGTCAATTGTTGACGAGAAGATTCCTTAACTTGTAGGAGGGGTTGATTGAGATGGATGGCATATGAGTAAATTACCATTTTTTATTTTATCTGAGATTGTAATTGGTGCTTCTAGTTTTAAGAATTGTAAGTTTGGTCCTTGATAAAAGTTGACCAATGATTTTTTTATTTTCGGAAATCTCTTGAATTATAATTTTAAATGTGTTTCTAACTTTGTATATAGTAGGTGAAATTATATATTTTTATTAAAATTTAAAAGTAAAATTGTTGTGAAAAACACAACAAAAGGACTAAATTGGAAATAAACATGAAAATATAAACAAATGAACTAAAGGGACTAAGTGATTATTTCACTAAGAATACAGGGATCAAATGAGGACCAGATCAATAATTTACCAGATTGGTGGATACCCATATGGAAGTTCGTTGTTGAAGAAGTGTGCCCTGCGTGGCATCTATTGTGGCCATAAACTGCATATGGGTTGAGAATGGACATAAAGTTTTAATTGATATTGTGTTTTATAATTGTGTTATCTATTTAAATTTATTTTTAATTATTTAACTGGTTATTTAAGAAAATATTAAAAATAATATAAATGTCAAAATCAAATCCATATAAGATTTTTAAAATCTAAAAGTACAATTATCAGGATAGTGATTTCATGGCTACTAAAAAAAAATCACACAAATTATTTTAAAAACTTAAGATTAAAAAAATAAAAAACAATTAAATTTATTATACCCGCAAACTAAGTGTATCAGTCAAACCTATAAATATATCAATAAATTTTATAAAATTTAATAAAATGATTTTTTTTAAAATTAAAGTTTTTAACTACACGAGAAAAATAAATAGACAACAAAAAACGTCAAGTTCAATTAAAATTAAAAAAAAAAAAAGCACTTCACTAAACTTATAAACTAGGATAATCTTAGGTGCCCTGTTAAATCCGTAAATTATGCTAAACTTATAAAAAAACAAAATAAAAATAAATAAATTGCGAAGCTATATTCTCAAACATCTCAATATTAAAAATAAAATTAAAAAATCATAATAAAAATTTAATAACAAAAAAAACAATGGATTTTAATTGCAATTCACAAAGTGTATTACTTTATCAAGTTTAATAACATAAATTTTATCTAAAATTATTTTTTTAACTATATAAAAAAATAAATTACAAAAAAAATAAGTTTAATTTTTTTTAAATAAAAATACACCATCTAACATGTAAGTCGAAATACTTGAGTTATTCTAAAAACCCATAAATCATGCTAGGTTTACAGAAAGGTAAAATAAAACAAAATAGGTTATGTATCTAAATTATTAACCACTCTGATATTAATAGGTAAAATTAATAAAAAAAAGAAATTCAATAAAAAAAAAAAGCAAAACATTGTAATCTAAAAAGCAATGCAATGATGTAAATGAATAATGTTTTTCCAGCCTCCTTTAATTTTATTTTTGCCTGAAATCATGTTGGATCGTTGGTTTAGAGGTAGCTAGTGGGTACATTTTCCATAATTCGAAGGTTTATTTAAGTTTTATATTAATGTCGGAACCACTTAGATCTATAGCTAATTCAAGATTATGAAAGGGCATTGCAACTCCTGCAGAGCATGCATGGATTCTGCATGTATACGATATGAGTAAGCTGATGCTTGCAATGTTCGTCTTATGATATCCGCTAAAATGAGATCCCGTATACGAGTGTTTGAAGTTATATAATTTGTTTTTTAAAGTATTTTTTGAAAAATATATTAAAATAATATTATTTTAATTTTTAAAATTTATTTTTAATATCAATATTTCAAAATAATTTAGAAATATTAAAAAAAAATATCAACTAATAAATAATTCATATCGAAACAATTATTTTAAAACCAGTAAATAATTTTAAAACACTACCTCAATTGGTTTTAAGGTTCATGACTCTATATCAAACTTAACACTTGGACTTAACACTTAGAACTTAGTCAAATTTAAGATAATGTGGATCTTATACCAGATTTTAATGAACTTAAGACACTTAGACTCTACTATTAGTCAAATCCAATGTAAAGATCATCTTTAGAGGAATAACCATCCTCCCTTGGGTTTCTTCTTGAGGAAAAGTCTCAATAAGCTTAGCTACATTTGATATCTTAAACTCTAATCTCTCTGCACCTTTTTAGGTGTATAAAAATCTTCTAAGAACCCATCATATTCCCATTAAATATTAATATAAATATAAAGAATATTTATCTTTTATTAAATGTTATTAAGGTAATTACACTGTATGCTCTCCTTTATATGAAATGATAAGACTCATGTACTATAAATACACCATGAGATTTTTAAAATAAAGGTTCACAATCTTCATTCTCCACTACATATATATTTTCAAAGTATCTCTCTCTAGAATATTTTTGTATTTTTTCTCTTTCAAAAAATATTTATTTAAGCATCAGAGAGTTCATACCTCCACTAAAAAAGATTTTTTGCAAGTATTAGCCATGAATAGTTTTGGCCTACCAAGAATCCAGTATAAGCTATTAATTATCTTAACTAGAGATAATGAAGGAGATTGTTATGACTAGTTAATTAACCAATTGTCCAACCTAAGAGCCTTGTTTCTAGGGTAATTGAATTTTTAAATTATTGATTTGCGATTACTACTTGGAAGATAAGCAGTAAATTTAAAAATTTCTTTGTGAAAAACTAATATATATATATATATATGTAAAATTTAAATACTCTAATTAATCATGGTTATTTTTTAAATAATTGTGCAGGTTCATCTCAATGTCGTGCATTTTAATAGCTTTAGAGTTTACTAAATCTTTTAGTGATGTAAATTAATAATAATAATAATAATAATACTTCATGTATATTTTAATGTATATTTTAAAGATCATTTTGTTATGTATGTATGAACTTAAACGAATTAGTCTATTCAACTTGTATTCTATTGTGCAATTATTGTCTAATTATAATGGTGATATATATATATATATATATATATATATATATATATATATATAAACACATAGTTAATATTGTTTGTATAAAATAATATTAAATATGATTGAAGGAAGTATATTAAATCTATGATTATGTGTATAATTGTTAAGATAATCATCTTTTTTTATTTTCATTAACATAATTATTCATTGAATTAATAGATTAGAGAATGTGAAATATTATTGATTGAGAAATGTTCTAATAAAATATTTAAAAATATAAATACTGAATTGTAAAAATAGTTTATTAGGAATTGACATTAATATTATCGATGATAACTTGAAATATGCTAAATTAGAGGACACACGCTGAAATTTTTGTACAAAAAATAAAATCATGAATTCCAGATAAATTATTAGAAGTTTTGGGATGTTATAATTGAAGCGTGGCTTTTACATCTACTGAGTGGGCATGCAGGAATGTTTTGTGGTAATCTCAATGTTTACTGCAGAAGAGAGGCTAAATTAACATGTTCCTTATCTGTTTTGGCCATTGATTTTATTCACACAAAAACAAAAACAAAAAGGGAAACTTTAAGAGTTGATTGGCCATTGATTTATCTGAATATTGACCTTAAAAATTAAATATCTAAGGAAACAAACTTCTTTTATATATTACCCTTAATACTAGAATTAAATGTAGCTGATGAGATCACAGGCATGTCTCAACAATATTTTAAATATATAAAAATTAGGTTAAATTATACTTTATTTAATTTGTTTGCAAATTAGTAATTAAATGAAAAGCAAACACTTTGACAATACTCGTGAGCAACGAGAAAGATGAAGACGACATGCAGGAATACATTGCTAGTTGTACATATGTATATATATATTTAAAGCAATATCTAACTTGAAGCAAGCTCTTCCTCTTTATGTGTCTCGATGACAAGATCAGACCTAGGATAAGCATGACAGGTGAGGACCCAACCAGCCTCTATCTGGTCTTCTCCAAGAAAGCTAGCATCAGACTGATCCACAATCCCTTCCACGATCTTGCCAGCACATGAAGAGCAAGCACCAGCCCTGCATGAGTATGGAAGGTCAACACCTTCCTCTTCAGCCTTGTCAAGGATGTAGGTTTCATCAGAGCATTCAATCACCTTTTCACCATCAGGAGTGATGAGCTTCACTGAATATGTTGCCATTGCCTTTACACGTCCTCCTCTATGACCGGCCTTTAGGCCAAAAAGAGACTGCCCCACCTTGGGAAGAGCCGGCCGTAGGCTTGTCACAGCTGGGTTTTGGTGAGTGAAAGAGGCGCTCGCCATGGCAACTACAGATGTGGAGGCCATTTTTCTTCTGGATTGAAAAGTGTCGGTATAAGCTAGGAGTTCCTCTCTGTGATGAAGTGTGGGAGGATTGTGGAAGTAGTATATAACGGGATGCCGTGGAACCCTATCCGCCACAAATATATGCAAGCTTTTGTGGTTTGCATTATCTTTGTATATGTTTATTCGAAGATAGATGAACACAGTGCTCGTGGGGACGGGTGGAAACTCGAAGTTTCTAAATAAAGTTTTCTACGATTTATATACAAAGCTAAAAGCCATACTGCAGCAAAGAGAATACCGTACACTCTCTTGCAATTGCGGATTGGAGTGGCTTTTTTGAAAAATTTTATTTTGGTCCTCAAACTTTGAATTTGTGTAATTTGGCCCTTTGTAGCATAAACTGGCCCCCAAATTGCACATGCTTTTAGGAGGGAGGATTGAATTGAAATCCGCCTCTTTCATTCTGAAGCAGCATAGGTCACACACGGAAATTTTGCAGATCTCATGAAAGGAAGGTTAGACTGGTGTCATCTCTGAGGACAATGACAGAGAAACTGAAGGAGTGGAATAAACAGGTGTTGGCAACATTTTCATGCGCAAGAGGCTGATAGAGGAATTGAACCATATTTTATCCCAAGAGGAAATTTTTTGTTTCAGAAATCGAGGTGCCAATGTTTTTCCTTGGGGGATAAAAAGTCCTCTTATTTCCACACGAAGAATGTAATCAGGAGGCAAAGAAACAGAATCAGGACACTGAAAGACGACAATGGTAAGTGGATTTGGGATGAAGATAACCTCAAAGAGTTAGCAGTGGATTTTTATCATAGACTTTTCACCAGGGAGGAAAATTTGGCTCCTAGTTCCCCTTTACACGGTGCGTTCTCTAAACTAGAACAGAGGACTATAGACAACATGATGGCACCAATTACCGATGAGGAGATTAAGAAAGCCTTATTCGAGATGAAACCTCTTAAAGCTCCAGGGCCTGACGGATATCAACCATTTATTATCAGTGGATCAATGGCTTGTTGTGGGACTTGCAGTTTTCAAGTATCTCAGAGATATTACAGAAGGTAAGGAGGATGTTGCAGAAATTAATCAACTTCTTGGTCCTCATTCCGTCAAGGTGGACTTGGAGAAAACTTATTATAGACTAAGATGGGATTTTATTAGAGACACTATGATGGATGTTGGCCTCCCTGCCATGTTTGTTGAGCTTATTATGAAATGTACAGAGACTGCATCTCTTCAGATTCTCTGGAATGGTTATCTTTCTCAACTGATAGGGAGAACAGTGGATATAAGGTCAGTAAAGTGGGCCATCTGTGTCTCGCCTCTGTTTTGCTGATGACATGCTATTATTTGCGGAGGCTGGTGAAGTTGAACTGGATTGTGTAATGAGTCGCCTGAATATGCTCAGTATTTCTTCCGGCAGGCCAGAAGTGAGCATAATAAGGTTCCCCCCACTAAAAATGTGTCCTCCAATACAGCGGATTAATAAGCAAACCTATGCTTACATCGTTGAGAACATACAGCAGAAGCTAGCCGGCTTGAAATCAAGAAATTTATCTCTAGCAGGTAGAATAACTCTCTGCAGGTCAGTCCTAGCAAATTGAGAAAACATGCAGGGATTCTATAAGAGGAGATAATGAAGAGAGAAAAAGGGTGCGTGCATCTAATTAATTGGAAGTAAAGTGTGTCAGCCTCAAATAAGAACCACATCAACTTTTAGAATCAATGGGTTATTAGGCCACATATGACGAAATAAGAAATTGTCCTTTTACTCAAATACATCTTTACCTTCATATGTATGAAAATCTCTCTCTATTTTTTTTATATTCGAGTAAATTAAGGAAAATTTGTATGAAAATGTATTGTTGGAACATAAGATCTGTAGCTTGTATGTTACATATATTTTTAGTAGAAATCTACGTGTCCTTAAATACTAAAAAAAGATGTTATTGGATTAATTTAGTATATTAAATAGATTGCATGATTTATGTGGCTCCTATGTGACCAAATAAATAATAAATTAAATTCATGAAAAATCTAAAAATAACCACAGCTTTTTTTACCCTTTTTCTAGCTTTTTTTTCTTTGTAAATAATTAGTTGTTAAAAAATAAACTTAAATCAAATCCCAGCCCTCTGACCCAATCCTAATTCGGTCTAACGGACAGGATGGCCCGATTCTTGGAGCCCTAATTAGCAGGCCCATTATTTAGCTTTCGTGAATATAGCCGTTGCTTAGAAATCTTACCGTTGGAGCATCAGATGTAACGGAGGCGTTTCTCTTCAATTTAAATATCAGAAAACTATCTCCCTCCCTCAAAAATCAAGCAATCTAATCTCTCTTCAAGTCTTCCTCTCTCTCTTTCTCTTCAAGTCTTCCTTCAAGCAATCTATCGGAAAAACTTCCCATTTTGGTTTTCTGATATTTATTTATATCCTCAAATCCTTTTAGTTCATTATTCTGTTTCCTTTCTTGTGTTCTTTGCTTCTGTTAATTAAATTCTCCTGAACTTTATCTCATTTCTGTTCAACAATGGCTGAAATGAAAGATTCCCACATCGTAGAAATCCCAGTAGATGAAGAGCACCAACAGAAACTGATATGTGCCATGAACACAATAACAGCAATTCAAAACCACCCATTAGCAGAAATTTCTAATAGTCCGGGCCATCTTTTGCTTCTCAAGCTATGGCAAAGAGAAGAGGATCTTTTTGGCCGTAGAATTTCTTTGAAAGAGTCAAGGATGGACTCTATCAAGCGCGAAATCTTTCAACTTTGTTGCTTCTTTTTAGTATTTCATGGGTTTTTCTTAACTATTTTGTTTACCTCTTCTATTGATAGTAAAGAGCATTCTTGCAAGAATTGGTGGATACCTTCTCTTGTGTCTGTCTGTACTTCGCTTGTATTTGTGTTCTTGGTTCAGGTTAAGGTTTGCAGGTACTGGAAGGTGTGGAGGCAATTGCAAAGAGAGAAGAATGATAATAGAGCTCTTACTAGGTGTATTCAAGAGTTGAGAATGAAAGGGGCTAGTTTTGATTTGTCAAAAGAGCCACTGAGTGGAAAGAGAATGAAGAGCTCAAGTGTTGAGATCAAATGGAAACCACTTACTTGGTGTCAACAGTATTTGATTACAATTTGTCTTGTTTGTTTCACAGGTTTGGTGTTTCCTGCTTCCAAATTCATGCTTTGCTGATTCTGACCAGGGAAGGTTGCCAGCCTGTGGGTTTCTCCCAGCCTGGTGCCCAGACTGAAGGTAAAAACAGTATCAGATGTTTTGTCAGCATAATTACCACTAGGATGTTCTTTTTCAAGCTGTTGGGATTTGACCGAATGCTTTGTTCCTGCAGGTGGTGATTGTTTAATCTACAACTACGTTGAACTTGCTGGCGAGTTCTGATTAATAACTCGAAGGTAACAGCCAAATCATTCCAAATAACAATTACAGGAAACTTGGTAATTGATTGTTAGTTCATGTTGCTAAGCATGTCTGTCTGTTGTATTTTTGCAGGTCTTTTCTGCACCATTCATCCAAGAGTTTTTGTGGTGCTGGATTTCGGGAGGTTTGATAATGTCATTGCGTCGTCTTTGATCTCCTCAAGGGGATGAAGCATTTTTGGTCCGATCATTTGTTAGTTGGAGTTAATTTTACTGACTAAAAAGGAAATCGGTCAGATTCTTCCTGAATTCCAGTACGGATGCTGAAAAGGGTACCAGAACAATGATGCCTGGTGTACTGCAAATCTGCAGAATGGTGCAAGTTCAACTTCAATTACCCTGGCAATTCCATCTCGTAGCAGCATCCATTTTCTGCACTGATAACTTTCAGCAAACAGAAGACATTTTACAGGACATTTAATGAGCCTGTTGGCACATCCTGCTTGCGACTGCAAATCCTTGCTTAGCTATAAATAATAAAGTCTTGTACACTTCCAGATTTTTTGAATAAGCAAGCAGCAACACAGCTTGTGTTGTGTGTGCAGTTCTATCTGTACAACGTAGAAAAAATCAATTCTTTATCATCAATAAAAGGTTTTTCATGTTTCTTTTCAGAAATTGGATCTTGCAGCATCCCTCTGACTTGACTTAAGAGATCTTAACTGAGACAATTGCATTTTTTTTTTTAAATCAAGGTAACTACAAATCTAACAAGAATACTATCTCAAAGCCCGGTTTTCACCACTAGCATAGAAGACATTGGTTGACAGATGCGCTTCAAGATACTCTGAGCACGCTTTGTTGTGGCACGTTGCTATGGGATTCCTCCCAGCCACAGAAAATACGGAGAAGGACAAACTGCATAAATCAATTATGGAACCATATTCAGTAAAGCCATCTAACCACTCCTGCCAAGCTGCTTTGATGCTCACCCGCCTCCTTCGAGAGTAAATTTCTCCCATAGCCCAAATTTCCATGTTTTCAATAAAGAAATTCAAATTTTGCTTCTCTGATTGGCTGACTTTCTTACATGCTGTAAGATATTTTAAATAGCGCATACAAATGGCGAGTAACAAAACTTGCCAAAAAGTTCATTTAGTGGCGTAAAGAAAAGCATATCTATTGAGATCACTACAGTTGCATGAATCCAAGGTCAACATATCCAAAATTTAACAGAGAATACAGCAATTTTGAAGAACCCCAAAAATGGAAGCAGTCTACAACAATGTGCTTCTTCACTAATATAATTCAGGCGCTCTCAAAGCCAAATATTCGAAAAACACCTGCAATGGATGCCATGAGAAAACAATAAGGTAATTTCATAAAGCCACCAAACAGTTAGTGATCACAAGTTCGCCAACTGCTTTAATGCAAAAAAAAATCCAGTACGAATTTCAATACCTTCATCAGTCTGATATTTGTTCTTGTCATCCCCAGCATAAGCAAGTAAATTGTACCTGGGGTTCCACTCCACACTGTTCATGGCAGCCCGGCATGGGATTTGATGCACTGATCGCCCAGTGTGGACATTGGACTGTGAAACAACAGCAGAAATCTTGTCAGTATCTTGTTGATTATGGGCTGTGGAAAGCAGTTAAATGAGTGGGTATAAACTATTAGCAAACTGGAGAAATGCCCCCCCATATTTAACTCTTGAGAAGAAAAGGAATCGTTGAGATGGAAAAGAACCAAGTGAGGAAGCTCCATGAATACATACTATATCTATGAATAAGTCTTCACTGGCAGAAGCAATAAAATCTCCTGTGTGATTGAAGCTTATTGTCCGAACAGGCCATCTGAGAGATTACAAAAAGGTCCATGCCATATCATGCATTTTATCAAAGTCATGTGAGAAATAGGAGCATCCAAATACACAGCATACTAACAAAAAATAATCACCACTTACTCGAGCTTTGTAAATGTTCGCACGCAAAGCATTTCTGAGATATCCCAAAGGCTGACTAAGGAATCAGCACTTCCAACAGCAAAATACCTATCACAGTAGAAAGATGTTTAATCAATGGTTCCATGCTTCATATATGTTTATATGAGACTGTTAGTGTTGTTACATGTGAATCGCTCATAAAGAAATTGTACAGCTTGAAATCTTACCTTCCTTTTGGATCAATTGCAATGCAGTAGCAACCGGCTGTATGAGCCATGACAGTTTCAAGTGGTTGAAGGGATGGGTATGATAGTACTTCAACAGTACCTGAACAGATTGGATAAAAAGTAATGACATACTTGAAAGCATAAGCAGCAAAATGAAAATTAGCTCAGAACATCAAAGGAAAAGCAATTCCAATAGCCAGAATACAATTCTTACCATTCCCAGTAGTCAAAAGGAACATCTCCCCTGTCATGTTCCAAGCAATCTCATTTACCTAGAGGAAAAAAAAATTAAAATTTTTTGGAGTGTTGAAGTAATTTGACATGAGAGGGATTCAGAAACATCCATGTAACAGGTATTGGCCTTGTACCCATGCTTCCACACCCCCCACTCTCTCCTCAGCTAATGTAAGATGTAAGATGCCCCCCCCCCCCCCCTGAAAAAATTATTAAAAAAGTTTGGAGTGTTGATGTAATTTGAAATTAGAGGGATTCAGAAGCAATCCATGTAACAGGTATTGGCCATGTATCCATGCTTCCACACTGCCCACTCTCTCCTCAGCTAATGTAAGATGTCAGATGCACCCCCCCCCCCCCCCCCCCCCCCCCA